>NC_044206.1:2897047-3008029 GCF_900880675.1 Sparus aurata
ATGGATTTCCGCCAAACTTGGATGGAGGATGGGTTTTGTCCCAGAATAAAACATTTGGCTTGGATCGAGATAAGGGATGGATCCAGGTGTTTTTTCTGTCTTTGTTTAACATTGTGAGATGGAGCATTTTCATTTGATTTATTTGATTTCTCAGAAAATTATGCATGGATATGGATCCCGTTGCACCAGTTATGCGTAAATTCTGTCAGTCAGTTTGATACTGAAACTGTCAATATTTGGTTGCACCACAGAAGAATAATGTACATCATGACTGCTCTGGTTTAATGTCCAAACTAACCAAAATGTTGTCCCAAAGAAATATGTTTTCACTGCCTTTGGCCATATCAGTGAAAGAATTGCGTTAACTAAGGTGATAAAGTGATAACTGGTCCCCAAACTTCATCTACAGCTAGGTCAAAATAACAACAGTGACAGTGAGTGGTGAAACCATCACTACAACATATGGCAGTTATAAGCACATAATGAGGCTAAATTGCTAACTGTTATAAATGAATAGCTAGTTGTTGATCCATATATCTGCTTGCCAACATTATGACAGGTGTCAAATATTAATTTTACATGCACAACAGCTAGTAAAATGTGCTCCTCCTCATCCTCCATGTCTTCCTATCTTTCAAATGATGTGCTGCTATTTCACAAAGGACTTTAAATAAGAATGAGTACAGAAAAGGGACTATTGGGCCATGGCCTGCACTGTACTCAATTCCATTTGAGCTCTTCTTGAGTTTGTTACTAAGAGTGATCCCTTTCACAAAATTCTTTTTATTTCATTAGATCCAGTTTGTTTGTTTTTAAGTATATTTTTTTGGCCTTTGGCTTTTTATTGACAGAACAGCTGAAGACAGAATAGGAAACAGGTTGATAGAGAGGGGGAATGGCACGCAGCAAAGGGCCCCAGACTGGGACTCGAACCCGGGGCCGCTGCAGTGAGGACAAAGCCTCTGTATATGGGACGCCCACTCTACCCACTGAGCTAAATGGCACACCAGATTAGATCCATTGTTGAAATTTAAAATACAATTTAATGGTGCATATTTTAATCATAGTATTATAGAACATCACTTCTTTAGCTGCTTTCAGCCAAAACTTGATAACTTTGTTTAAAGTAAAAAAAATAATAATAATTATAAGTGACCTCTAACCATGTTAGGTGATAAAAAACAAAAATCAGAAATTCATTTTCTTTAAAGCTGCATTCACACTAGCTACCTAACTGCATTTGTTCTCTCATCAGGTGGACCACTAAGATCTGCCTTCCCCTGCGCTCTGAGAGCCATCAGACCAGGAATCTCTTCCACGACGTGCACCCCTCCCTGCTGCTCTTTCTGCACCGCCTGCGCTCCATCATCATCTACAATCAGGTAAACCTTGCACCTCTGAAAACGCACAAAATGTTGTTATTATGGGGGGATCTTAAAACAATTCATGAAGGATCACCTGCCTTCCATAATTCCACTTCTTTGCTTCTGCAGAGTGAGAAGCGTCTCGTGAGGATGACACGTAAAGATCTGAGTCACAATGTGTTGGAGGTGGAGCACACTGAGGGCATTGACCACTGGCTAGTGGTCAAAACTATGGTGCATCCTAAGAAGGTAATGCACACATACTAACATTCCTATCTCAGTCCGTCGCTTCACTGTCAGGCGTTCGGATCATATCTGGATTTCAGAGGAAGAAGTTGACATCTGTTTCTAGATTTCATCCTTCCTGGGAAATATACTAAATTCAAAGAAGCCTTGTATTTCTCTGACATCCTTTTAATGTTGCTCTGTAAAAGTATTGCCATCTTGCCAGATAACCACATTATGCAGTCTTCTGTCTTCTGAGCACAAAAACACTGCCAAACAGATCTCAATGATGTGTCATTCTGAAACCTTACTATAATCCCAGTTTGACTCTCTTCTTCTTTCACCTTTCTTCTTCCATTTTCCAGAAGCAGTGCTGTGTTACCTTCAGTTAGGTCATGTAAGAGAAGAAATTAATCTGAGTGAAAGAAAATATGTCAAGACATTTTGTGCTCCAGATTTCCAGCAGCAATTGAACAGGCATCAAAATCCATTCCTGTAAGAAGTCAGTTTGTTTGTGAGCTGCAGCATCTGTTTTGACATTGATCTGTTTCTCTTTCAGATCAAAGAGGATGTGGAGTCCACTGAGCTCGCGCTGGCTTTCCAGCTTGACAGCAGCAACACAGAAAGTGACATTGTTTGCCAGCCACAGAAACAGCCCGTGTTTGCTTACCTGCCCCTTCGCTGCTTCGGCTTCCGTTTCATCATCCAAGGTGAGAATAGAGTCTGGAATTATTGAGCTGCCGATTCGTGGACACACAGCTCATTCCTCTCACTCAATTCTTTTCTCCAGGTGACTTTGACATCCCTTCCTCTCGGGAAGACGTCGACAGGGACAGTTCATGGAACCAGTCGCTTCGCTCTGAGATACCTCAACTCTTCCTCCAGGCCATGGACGTCTTCACTGTAAGATGATACTGTATCTGTAGGCTATGATATGCGACTGATTTTATTTTGGTAGTAATTCCAGTAAGTATATTAGGGAACAGGAGGAATTATGCCTTTTGAACCACTGAAATGCTTTAAAAGGGCCCTGGGGATGAAATGATTGCCTTTTATATCTAATAGATCAAGGCTCAACTTTACCATGATGTCAACATGATCTGAAAAAAGTGTTCTGGCCCTTGTTAAATGCCACAGCTCAGGAACGGCAACTTGACTGTTGTGCAAAAATTCAACTGTGATGCGAAAATTCTATTTCTTTGTTTGTGTTTGATGATTTCAGATTAGATTATTTAGAGTTATACATTATAATAAACAGTCATATGATTCATGATGCAAATTTGCAGAACAGATTTGCCTTACTAACCTTGCCTTTTGATTGAATTATTGCTCTCAAACTGCCATTTCTTTTATAGTAAGAACCTGACTGAGAAAGGTTTTCAGGTCATAAATCTCAAGCATCTGAACAGGAAGCTGTTTTTTATTGATGATAGTTTTAAGCTGTAGTCTGTAACTATTTTTTTGTTATATTTGCTTAAATTGTCATTATGATCTGACAGTAGAATAAGATGCAGGTCAGCTGTGTTAAAATCCACTGTCTGTGGCTCCACCCAGTGGCTGTAATTTGATTTGCAAGAATCCACCGCTCCCGGCTCAACACAACCAATCAGAGCCAAGGGGAGTGTCTGAGAAGTGTCAATCATTCTATTGCATACGCTGTTGGTAGTAGGGCTGTTGAATATTCTAAATTTGAATATATATTCGAATATTTAAAAAAAATAGGGAGTCGATTGTGAAAATAAATATTCGTGGAAAAAAGCACATCAGCGGCTGCTTTGCGAGTGGGCGCACTGCATGACGGGTCAGGGACAAGTGCTGAAAGTGAGACGCGACAAAAACCGTGGCAGATGCAGATGGCAGAGAGAAGAACGAAATGGAAGAAAGTTCAGAGCCCAAAAATGCTTGATTGCTTGAAGAATGACTGAAACAATTAATCAGTTATTGAAACATTAACAGTTTAATAAGTGATTTTTGGCAGCAATGGGTTCCAACATCTCACCCTATCTATATAGGAATGTGTGTTTATTAGTAATAATAGTCTCTGAGTATTTGAGCTCCAAGGACAATATTTATCAACAATGTGGTCAACAGTACATTGAAAAACATAACGTATAATGAAAAGAGGTATTGTGTATTTATGCATGAGTCTGTTTATTTTTCCTTGAAAAACAACTTAACCAATTGATCATTGAAATAGTTGCAGTTTACCTGATTCTCTTTGTAGCTTGGTTTAAAAAACACAAACAAAAAGGCTTTCTGAATTTTTGATATGTGGAGAAAAAGTCACAACTGTAGGATTTCCAAAACATAATACAGTCATAACAATTAATTGCACTAAGTAGTCTTCGTCTCTATTTTTGCTTTAAACCAGTCTCCTGTTTGCTTTTATTCCAGGACCACCCAAAGTTCAGGGGGCTTAAGGGCCTCTGCCAGTTCCTGCAGTTTATCCCCCTGCCTGATGAAGTGCTGGATTTCTTCAAGCCTGTTGCCGGGCAGATTATTCAACTACTCAAGGGCAAGGCCTTCCTGCCCACTCTCAGCTCAAGTATTACTCTCATATACACTCTCACACACACCAAAACAAACAGCAGGAACAAAACAAAAATATCTATAGTATGCTCTGAGCTCAGCTTTGACGTGCCAGAAACAGAAAACATTGTATCTGACCCTACCACTGTTCCTTTGTCCTATGTCTCCCAGCTGGTGAGGTTGTGTTCAAGCTGCCTTCCCAAGTGGCCGTCTGTCAGGACGCTGTGATCCGCGACGTGATTGGCGGAGCAGAGCTCGAAAGGCATCTGTCTCTGTCTTATCTCCATCCGGGTTTGAGCCTGGGCCCGTCCACTTCCCTGCTCAGTCACCTAGGAGTCCGATACCTGCGGGGATCTGATGTTTCTACAGTAACCACAGCCATGGCCAAGGAGCTGATGAGAGTGGAAGGCATCCATTCAGGTGTGTGGAATAGATAAAGACAGAGAAATAAACATCATTACATGTATTCTGAGAGGCTGTTGGAGTGATTTTACCGCAGCTCAGATCCATTAGGCTGCATACAGTCATGTTCATTATAAACACACACCAGCTTTTATGTAGTTAAAGGCTTACATATTTTAAAAAAGGAATCCTTTCAATCTACATCATGTTTTTCAGTGCAGTGTTGACCACATTGTTGATAAATATTGTCCTTGGAGCTCAAATACTCAGAGACTATTAATTACTATTAAACACACATTCCTATATAGATAGGGTGAGATGTTGGAACCCATTGCTGCCAAAAATCACTTATTAAACTGTTAATGTTTCAATAACTGATTAATTGTTTCAGTCATTCTTCAAGCGATCGAGCATTTTTCTTAACTCTTAAACACCACCATTATAAAATTTTTCATTTTTGAAACTTGACTTAAATTGAAATTCATAACATTTTCAACCAACCACTGTCTTCTAGATGGTGGCCTGCGACAGCTGGCTAGACTGCTGGTTTGCAACTTCCGAGCTCTGGAGCACGGCTACGGAGAGGCAGACTCCGTCCTGCAAACCCTCAGGGAACTACCCATCATCCCCCTGGCTGACGGGCGTGTGGTGGCACTGAGCGAGGTGGGCGTGTTCTTTCCAATGGAGGAAACCAAGACCAGAAAGAATAAAGCTCAAGCTCAGACAGGTAAGTTTAATTCAGCCTACAATTTACTATTTTTAAAGTAAACTATCATTATTCATTCAACTTCTCATTCTCACTGTAGGGCTGGGCAATATGGCCTCAAATCAATATCACGATGTATTGAGCAACTCACCTCGATAACGATAAATGAACGATAAGTAACCCCCCCCACACACCTAAAAAAAAAAGGAAAAAAATTCCTGTGTATTTACAGAAATGCCACTTTAAAGGACTGTAAAACGACATTGTAGTTAGGATTTATATTATTTATTTAGTAGTTAAGAACAACTGATAGGCACACGATTAAACAGCTGAAAAGCACAGATTACTTGAAATGACAACAACTGAACAAGTTTAAAAGTATAAAATATACAGTCCCTTATAAACAAATTCTAAGCTTCTCGCTTCTCGCTTTTTTTATTTCTTCGAATTGAATCACGTGGTTGTACTGCAGGTGGTGGAAGAGGTTGGATGTAAATAAATAAACATTTTGAGGACTTCAGAATCAGAAACTAAGACATGAGACAAAATAGTAGAGAAGGTGACATTGCTGCTTAATAATATGTTAACCTCTTGAGCATTAGAAAACTTTTTTTTACCACTATTTTCTTTATCATTATATATTTTTGATAGACACAGAATCTGTTTCAGAGGTCAGAGGGTCACATGACATGGAAGCTATTGAGAAAAAAAATCAAGATTTCTGCATATTAATATTCATATAAAATAGAGGAAGCACTAAAGTACAATAAACATAGCTGTGTCTCATTCGTCCAGTTTACTTATACAATCTGCTGCTGGAGTCACTGGGCCCCATGTCATGGAAGATATTGAAAGAACTGCAATTATTTTGTATTAATATATTTATGCTAAGTAATTTGATGACAGTCCCTAAATCAGTTTCCAACGATTCAGTGCCATGTTCTGGGAGGTGAGCTAACCGTCCTCCTGCTGCTCACACTGGGTGAACCTCAGTAAAGTCGCGGCTGGACCCGAGTAGAGCTTAGAATCAAGCCCAACCCGAGCCCGTGCACGTTGTGTTCGAGCCCGGCCCGACACACTGAATGTAATTATGAGCCCGAGACCGATTTAAACCCCGACAACTGTTTGATACGTGGGCTGTTATAACTGACGTTCTCGACTACATTTGCGAGTAATTTGAACTACAGAAATCTTAATGAATAATGCAACAAGTGCCGCACTTAATGCACTCGACAAAGCCGACAAATGTTATTATCACAGCCCACGACTTGTTTAAAATGGGTCCACACCTCCGACTTTCCTCCAAACTTGCTCAAAGTTAATTCTACTGTTTTTCTTTTTTTCTTTACATCTTCATGCTCCATGTTGTACTTAAGCTACACAATCAGTGATGCCGGTAACGCGTTACTAGTTTTGTCATTTTCCTTAGTAAAAAATATATATTTTTGCTTTCTTCTTGCGTCTCGGGGAGTGACGTCACGTACGCGAGAAGTCACGTTTTCCAGCATGAGGACACTCACGTGTCAGACCACGCAGAGACACAAATGCAAACAACAATGGAGGGAGGAGAGAGATGTGCGTTATATAAAGTGAATAAAAAACAAAACACAAATGTTTGATCAATGGACCGGCCCGGCCGAAGACAGTGGCCTGTTGCAGCCTTTGAACGCAGCATCATTACACAAACTGTCCGCGACTCACAGCGAGAGTGGGTTCACTTGATTACTAACCTGGCATAGCTGGTGTTGCATCAGCGGGCGGAGTTTGCCATCAAATTAATGTAAAATAAGCACATCGGTATATGCCGGGGTAGATTAATCAAGTGGACCTAACATGTACCCTGTCCCTAGTGGATGTTATGCCTATGACACCGAATGTACCGACATGGCCAAAATGACGTCGGTTATCGTGGTAAATTTCGGTATAGGTAAATCTTCGGTTTATTGCCCAGGCCTAACTCACTGTATGTAACTTCTGTCGCTGTAGTTTGACAAGATAGTGTTGATAGATAGTTAATTTACTGCTGTAGCCTTGCATTAAAAGCGTTTAAATGGCAAAGACATGGCAACTTTTATTTTGAAGTAGTCTATCACAAGAATTGTTTCTTTGCGTGAGTTCATTACCGCTAGCGTTCATCCAAGTTTATGTTTACAGCTCAGAACTACGACCATTTTCAGCATTTTTTGACAGCAGTCAGGTTTTTTTTATATGTGGGAGTAATGAATATGTGGGAGTAATGAAACTGGGAGGAGCTGTTAGATGAAGAGCTACTGGGGACAGGCTGCACACCTCCAACTTTCCAGAGAGGTAACCAACTCCCTTATTAACATTATCGGGTTCTCTGGCATTGCTTTTCGCTTTGACAACACATCATAAAAAGAATATGGAGCCCCATACATGACATGGTCAAAAAAAAAATTTGTGGCCACAATATAGCTATAACATGCACACGAAATACTACTTCGTATACTTCAATACTAAATTGTGGCCACAAACTTAGTGGCCACAAAATACGTATAATGTGCGCAGCTGTCCTAGACAACTTGGTAAGAAAATCAAGCGCACCTTCTCTAGAAACTGCAATGGCCTATGTGATGTCCTTAAGGTGAGTATCTTTTCTTACTCTGTTCTAGTCAATATCTTGTTATCTCACATTTAGGCAGTTATTTAAGTAGGCCTATAATATAGTGCACTTTTAATCTTCTGTGATTTTATTGAAGAACAAATGTCCAGAGAACACTACAGACACCTTCAGTAGTTGAGTCAGAGCAACAAAAACCTGCAAATCAATACAAACTAGATTCTGATATTGACTAGATTGAGAAATTGACTAGAACAGAATAAGATAAGACACTCACCTTAAGGACATCACTTAGCCTATTGCAGTTTCTAGAGAAGGTGCACTTGATTTGCTTACCCAGCTATTCAGGAATGATATTATTGTTAATTAGTATTTCGTGCACACATTATACCTACTTCGTGGCCACGAATTAGCATTTCGTGCACACGTTATAGCTATATTGTGGCCACAATTTATTTTTTTTACCATGTCATGTCTAGGGCTCCGTAGAAGAAGACAGGGACTTTGTTGTGATACATGTGCCAAAGAACTGACATACAACTCACTTTCACTGCCTTATTGTGGACAGGTATGCTTATCTTTGTTAATATCACACACTGTGTTTTCTTTGCGAGACTGGAGAAGGCACAAAATCAATGGAACACTGGAACAGTGTGTGTGTGTGTGTGTGTGTGTGTGTGTTTGTGTGCGTCTGTGTGTGTGTGTGTGTGTGTGTGTGTGTGTGTGTCAGTTCACTGCCAAAGAGAGGAGAGGGCAAAAAAAGAAAACCCAGCTTGTACTTGCTTATTGATACTGCTGAAAATGAGTATTGAAACTCTTTAAAAAATTCAGAATCAACATGTATTACATAGATATTTTTGACAAAACTAGGACGAGGTAATGTAATAACCCATCAGAATATATAACAAAGCTGAGATACAGTAATTATCACCCAGCACCTGCAAATAACTCATGGTTATGCATGTGCCTCCTGACTGCACTGTGCTAAATCAACCCCGACAGCAAGAGCAAAACGAAGATGGAGGAAGAAAAGCCATCAGAATGTAGGGCAGTACAGTTTCACAGGTTTCCAAAAATGCAACAAACTGATTTAGACAAAAACAGATAAATATGTATCACCCTGGTAATGGTGAGAGGTGCAAATGTAACACACTCATCTGTGCTCATAAACCTCAGCAGCGAAAATCATGCGGTGAAACATGAAACGAAACAAAATAGCACAATGAATTATTTGGTACATTTGGACCGAGAAGCTCACATAAAGTGGTAAGTGGTAATTCAGGCTGTAAAACATTTTTTTAAATCTGTTCTTTTTCACAGAGCCTTCTCCGACAGCCGTCTGTCTGTGAGTGTGCCAGCTTCTAAGAGACTAGTCAGGGCAGCTAAGTAGGTGTATGCAAATTTCACCTTTCTAAGAATAGGCAGATGTACAGACGCTCACATTGGAACACACAAAAGCGGAGGCATGCCACCAGTGTTGTGTGTCATCACACTCAAGAACAGAACACAGAGTTTAAGAATGGCATCCATTAATAATTAATTTTCACATTCTGATGTAAGCTTCCTGCCACTGCAGTTTGCTGGCTTTAATAGTCATGTTGTGGAACAGCTCTGGTGTCCTCATTGGCAGCTCAGAGGTGCTTATGGACTCATTCAGTGCGTTTACATGACACTCAAGAAAACCGAATTACTGGGTTAGTCTGACTATGATCGGATTTTTAAGATGCATGTATACACCTTAGTCTGACTAAAATCGGACCGGATCGGATTTCTCATGGTCGAATTAAAGCACCCAGATTATTAGATTGATAGTCGCATTACTCCTGCATGTATACGTTCCATCAGATCGGATCGGATTTTGTGTTCTGCGCAGGCGCGAGATTTTTCCCCGGGGCTGTGAGCCGGAAGTAGACGGACGGCGGCAGCGGCGTCTTTCCTCCGAAATCACCGCAAGAAAGAGCGCCATTGTGCCCCTAGTTTGTGTAATTATCATGAACACCATATACGAAATGTACAAAGGTGTAGCTTCGTCTTGCTCTTCCCACGCCATCTTTCTTGAATGCCGAGGCAGCTGGTGACGTCAGCCGGAGGTGTCTCTGTTTCCACAGGTTGAAATGGGTACAGCGCCACCTAGCGTACCAGGGTATGACATGCTTCGGCCCAATAATCCGATTTTCTCACCGGCATGTATACTCGGATAATTGCAGTTGTCTGGTTGAGTAGCATAGTCGAACTATGGCTGTAGTCCGACTAAGCTGTGCGTGTAAACACACTGATTGATTCTGCTTCACCCTAAGTGTTCTTCCTCCACACACTGTGTCATGTCACTTCAGTGCCTCACACGAGCTGCAAGAATATGAAACATTGGATTTGGCAACTGAGCAAATCACTTGGTGACTTTAATTAACTTATTATAATAGAACAGTGGTGAGTCAGTGACAGACAACAGTCACCCTGTTACAACACACTGTACCATCAACATGACTCTGAAGCTGTTACTATTGAGATTGAGGAGTCACGTGCTGATTTGGGTTGATTTGGGTGGGGTCTGAGCCGGTCGGCCATGATGGTAGGAGACGCTATCGGTTGTCAGGGGCAACGCCTGCAGAACTTCACAGAGGCGCGACTAAACAGTCCAGAGCTCTTTAATTTCTGCGCATTTATTATTTCGGCGGGACAGAGACGGATCTACGAATACGAGAAAGAAAAGGAAGAAAGTAAAGCAATGCAAAAAGATAAGGCGAAAGAAAAGGGACCTTACAGGAACAAGCTCACACCAAGCGCATAACAGCGGTATTTGGAGAAGCTCTCGGACATCCAAAATATCGACCCATACGAGCTCCCTGCAGAGGAATGGCACAGAGACCTGGATCATTTACCTCCATGCACATACATGGACATCGTCAGTTACCTTGTTTTTGGTGTAAGTTACTACACAATGCAGGAGTTTAAAAGCCACAAGTCTTTGGAAAGTTACGAGACTTTCTGCTGTGGCTGGGTGCAGGACTTGGCCATCTACAAGCCTCCAGGTGGTGAAAACAGCGTTGTACTGACAAAAAGACATTTTTAGAGAACGTACCCGAGTGTAAATGCAGAGGCAATACTGAAGCAGTTTTTAACGCAGCAGTGACTACCAGGCATGGTAAAACAGTGCGGAATTGTAAAAACCTCCTCTACTACAGAGTTAAGAACACACGTAAACAATCGTGTTTTGCCGGCGGCATCCTGCCATCATGGCGGAGAGGGGGAAGATCCCGCGAGATCGAGGGAGGGACTTTGTACCATGACGACAACTCCTCACTCTCAATAAAGTCAAAAAGTTACATAGTGTTGCTTTACAAAATGCAGGAAGCTGCTTTTATTGCTTCTACGGCTTAAATACATGAAAAATAATGTCAGGATTTTTTTCATGTACAGATTATTCAAGTGGATCGCCACTAATTTTACAAATGAAGTTAAACTTATTTGCCTTTGTGGAGTCCTACTCAGCCTATGAAAACTGCCAGGGTCATCGTAGCTTGGGCTCTAACACTGTGGCATGTGATGTTTGTACGGTGGCCCAGAGGTGTCAGGCCAAATACAAAAGCCACAACACAAATACAAAAGCCACAACACGAATACCAAAGCCACAACACGAATACAAAAGCCACAACACGAATACAAAAGCCACAACACAAATACAAAAGCCACAACACATACAAAAGCCAACGGATGTTGACAATGCGGCGGATTGTTGCTGCCATTTTAGGACCCGTGTGCCGGCTGTCTCTGGGCAACACAGAGTCCAACTTCGTCGCGGACTTTTTTCCAGGCTCTCTCCTGTTTTGTCCAAGTCTCATCTGTTTCTGTCCCGGAGCTCCCGAGCTCCGGTCTCTGTATGCGTAGTGTGGTAGTATAGTACGGAGCTAACGAGCTTCGGGGCGCCGAGCATGGAGCATTAGCCCCAGTTAGCACAACAATAGAGCAGAGGGGTGTACTGCGAAGCCAGTTTAGTGGGTTAGCGAGGTATGTTGAGTCCAAAGCCAGACTTCCCTGTACTACGAAGGTGGCTCTCTTTTAACCCGGCTAGATCACCATGGTAACTTATGCTTAGCTCATAACCTGGTCCCGACCAGGTTATGTTCAGAGTTTCAGCTTAAAATCGGCTATAAAAGCGCCGCTGCTTCACTGTGTAACTCATTCGGAGATGGCGTCACCATTCATTGAGAACCCGGTGGACCTGGGAGCAAGAATAATTCGGGCAGCACTACGACGTGAGCGGCTTCTTCGAGATCGCGCTGATCCGCTGCATGGCATTTCCTGATGAAATTCTCTATGAGCGATATAGATTTTCAGCCGAGGGAATACGGTACATTTGCTCACTTATTGAGCCGAGTGTCAGGAATGCCACTCGAAGAAGCTGTGCGCTCACTGTCGGGCAAACTGTTTGTGTAGTCCTTCGTTTTGTTGCCACGGGAACCTTCTTACATTCAGTTGGTGATGCAGAAAATCTGAGCAAGAACACACACTGACAAAATGATGGTGCAGCTTGGCTACATACCACTTTGAATGATGTTTTTGTATTTGGCTCTAACTTGCTGCCATGTCCGACTGCTGCTCCCACATCTTAATAAAATGCAATATGAAATATTGATTAGGCCAACCTAGTATTTATTTGTCACAGATAATGAGTAAAGTTAATGATTTCTTTGATGTGGCCATGAATAAACTGATGAACTGATCAATGTTTCACCCGTTGTAGGGCAGTGTACGCCCAAACACAAATCTTACAGGCTGGAGCTATTTTCACTGCCAAAAAGCTCTTTATTGTCATTGTACAGGGACAGTAGCTACATTTGCTTGTTGATCCCGACACACTAATACAAAAAAAAAACAAAAAACAAAAAAACACTGAACATTTATAGCCTACGCACACTCAGCCTCGCTTTCAATAAAACACACACGCGCATTCTATAACTGAGATCAGTAAAATGTGAAAACAATATAGACATCATTCAAAAATGAGAAAAGATAGGCTAGTTGTTGCTTCAGTTTATTTATTTTTTAAATGGATGAGGGTTAATATGTAAAAGGTGCACAATGTTGAGCTTTTAGAAATTAAAACACTAAGGGCTTAATATAATATTGATCATAATATTAATCATTGTTAACTTACGCATTTACACGGTCAGCACTTTCCTGCCAGCAGCCCTCCCTCGCTCTGTTGGCGGCGACAGTGTTACTTTTTACCGTGATGGTTTCCTTGAATTCTTCATAGTCCTGCATAATAAGAATCTGCTCATCTTGAGTAAAATATGTGGCCCGGGATCGATTCATTTTCGCACGGAAGTAGAATAATATGACGTCAAACGCCCCCTATTATGTGTACGCGCGCAGAGCACAAAGCAGAGAACCGGACTTGACAAATTAAGTTGATAACCACCGTCGCAGTACCGTTTAACTCTATTTGGGGACTTGGGGCTTTGTTGAGCTGCATCATGAGCACAAAGCCTGGCTATGTTGAGCCCCCTTCGCAGTACAGGCCTCAGCTAGCTTTCCTCGCTTGTTGTGTCGTTCCGAGCCGGGGCTGCAGCGCAGACAGCAGCGCTCCGGTCTGCTTCCCGAGCTCTGTACCACCATACCGCTGTACACACATACAGAGACCGGACAATAAAGGAGAGTGCTTGGAGAAAATCGGAGAAAAAGTTGGACCACTTGCTAAGTTATGAAAATATGTGTCTGTTACTTGATTACAGCGGTCTGTTGTACTTTACTATGAACCACAGTAGCACAATCACATTCATGTGGCCTTCATTTCCATAACTCTGCCTAATATTTTATATATATATATTTTTTATTTTATTTTATTTTTTTTAATAAGGTAACGCTGAGTGGCCTTGATGCCTGTCAGTCATGATGAGTCGCATCTCGTCACCTCTCTGCTGTGTCTGCAGCTGAGCACTGTGACGCATGTCTCTCTCCCCGGCCGGGAGAGTTATCATACCGTGAAATACCAAATAATAGCCGGGGCATTTATTTGTTTCAATCACTTAACAGACCAGGCGTTTATTTGGGACAGACGTTTAATTCCTTCCTCTCAAAAATCCGGGTTGAAAATGTCACAAACTTCGCCACTTTCACGGTGAATTATCTGGCATCATTCTGCAAGTGAAGTTGTTGCAGCGGAGGAAACTCCTCATCTCTGCTGTCACTCATGGTGGCGTACATTTGTACAGCTGTGATTGTGCTACTGTGTAGGTGTGCTTTAATGTCATTTGAGCACGACAGCGATGTGGTCAGGCAGCACTGAAGTGGTCGCGGTCTCGGAATTTCCTGAACTAAATCAATACTGCACAGATGAACAGAAAATGCTTATTTTTGTCGCCCAAGTTATAACAACGATGTTGATTTTTTTTCTTTTATATTTTTTATAAAACGGTCACAATAGTGTCACTCACACTGAAGGGAAAATAAATAATAGTTGGGGCGTTTATTTGTTTCAGAGAAACGTCTAGCGGCTGCTTCTCCTGACTTTTCCTCTGCATATTTTACGGCAGAAAGTTTGAATTTCAAGCTGTACTTTTTATTTTTTTTGCTCCAGCTCTGACAGTTACTATGTTGCCATGGAGATGGAAACACAGACTTGGCGGAGTAATATTTTGAGTAATGAGTCAGGCATGCTGTCATGCTGATTTGAGCACGGTCTAAATGTCTTGTTGACCAGTCAGATTGCTTGGTTGGAACTACTTGTTGTATAATTCCCAAGAAACAACTGACAGGACATAACAAATTTATTCATGCAATGAATTCTTTGTTTCCCAAATCCATGTTCAAATGAGTCTAGACATCAGTACTAAAAGGTTTTCAAAGAAACAGTTTGTTACTTCATCAGCTTTTGGCTTCTTTTAACATCTGTTGGCAGGATAATCTCTTCCAGGAGTGTGAATTATTAAATGAACTGGAATAATGGAAAATGTACTGTATGTTGATACTGAAATGTTTCGAAAATGTTAAATTTGTTGTCACTGTGTCATGGATCCTGAGATTAGTTTAGGCTGTGGTTTGTGGTGTTGTTAATCTAGCTTTCTTCTCTTTTCACAGGACCTCTGTCAGCACTGTACAGGGATTTGAATGTTGTTCACTCTGCTCTGCTGAGCTGTTTGGAGCCTCTGGAGAGTCAGCAGGTTCAGGAGCTGCTGAGAAGACTCGGTGTTCATGAACTGGAGCCCCAAAAGCTACTGGAGCAGCACATCTACCCTGCAATACAGAACAACAAATGGAAGGTTAAGGCTCATTTTAACTAGCAGGTTTTCTATGGGCAGGGGGGAGTGTGCCGGTGGAGGAGCTCAACTAAGTAAGGGGAGCCAGGTTTTGGAGGGATTCGTAGATGATGAGGAGAAGTTTGAAGTAGATTACCTGAGGGACAGGGAGCCAGTGGAGGTTCTGAAGAACAGGAGTAATGTGGTCACAGGTCTGGGAGTGGGTGAGCAGCGGAGTTTGGGATATTTCTGAGAGTTCTGGAGTATTGTGGATGATGTACCATAGAGGAGGCCGATGCAGTAATTCAGTCTAGAAGTGATGAAAGGGTGGATGAGAGCCTCTGCAGCTGTGAATGAGAGGGGTGGACCGAAGCAGGCCAAGTTTTTGAGGTGAAAGAAGGCTGTTTTGGTGTTCTAAGTGTTGATCAAAGTAGAGGGTTTGATCAAAGATCACACTTAGGTTTCGGATATGAGGGGAGCCATTGTGTAGTGAGGGAGAAGTTGTGGGTGGACTAAAAATGATTTCTTCTCTATCACAGTTTGAGTAAAATTGGTTTGAAGCCAGGATTTTATTTCCATGATGTAGTCAGTCAGGGCTGAGTGAGTCACAGTAGTGATTTTTTGGGTGGAGATGTAGAGCTTGACGTTGTCTGCGAAGCAGTGGAACTGAAGTCCATGACGGCAAATTACGTGACCAAAGGGGAACATGTATGGGATGAAGAGGCGTCCGTGAACTGAACCTTGGGGAACACCTTGTGAGAGGTGAACAGTAGGGGATTTGCAGTTATTGATACTGGTGAATTGATGTCTGTCGGTAAGGTAAGATTTGAACCAGGAGAGGGTGGTGCTCCGATATTTAAAGTGGATTCGAGGTGGGTGAGAAGGATGGAATGGTTGATGGTGGTGTTGAAAGCTGCACAGAGGTCAAGCAGGATGAGAATGTTGATGTTGCCAGTATCAGGAGAGGAGAAGGTTGTTTGGTATTTTGAGCACAGCTGTTTAAGTACTGTGTTTGGATTTGAAACAGGATTGGAATGGTTTGTAGAGGTTATTGGCTGAGAAGTGGGACTTGAGTTGGGAGGCGACAGAGCATTCCAGTATTTTGGACAGAAAGAGGAGGTTGGAGGTCGGTAGTTGTTTGGGATTGCAGGGTTTTATCCATATTTTTTTGAGAATGGGGATGACAGCAGCCAGTTTGAGAGAGCATTGGTTGGAGCCAGTGGATAGGGAGGAGTCTACATTGTATTTGCCTTCAAAATGTCTCTCATTCTTTCTTTCATTGCCCTTTTTTTTCCCTCTTTGTCGTTCTCCACTAATTTTACCACCAGACGAAGCCGGAGGCTGTAGTGGTGAGTTACTTGGTTTTCATCAAGCTGCATGCCTCCTCCAGCAAGGATTACTCAGATGATGCAGTACCCATCCTCACCAGCAGGGGTCTGCTGTGCCCGGCCAATGAAAGTGTGCACTTCTCTGAAGAATACGGAAACATCAACCTACCAAAGAGACTGCCTGGTACAGAGACACACGCACACAAGCGCACGCACGCACACACGCACACAGTCTGTAAACAGGTTGATGTACTTAAAGGGATATTCTGGCGTAAATTTAATCCATGGTCTAACACACCGTGACACGTAAGACCCCCCCTCGAGAGATCAAGTTTTCCGACCGCTAGCTTATGTAGTTTCAGCAACCTCATAAATGACCACACGATAACAATACACTGCAGTCCATGCCTCCAACAAGAAACCGCCATCAAAAAGCCGCTCATAGCCACAAATAATTCTCTAAACAGCACCAAACTTCAGCAACAGTACAAATAGGGTCCCTGCACATAGTTCGAGGCATCAAACATCTGCTAGCTTAGCCAGATTTCTATTAAAAAGAGAACACAACTCACAACTCTCCTGCAGGAGCTTGCTCATTGTGGGGAAGCCTGACGAGTCAATTACCAAGTGCAGTAGAGTTCCGCAGCCCAAGGATGAAAATGTGTGATTATTACTTTGATTGAAATGCAATCGAAGTTCATGTGTCAAGAATGGAATTGAGCATTTCTAACTGCAATCGGTAATCGACTCATCAGGGCTTCCCCACAACGAGCAAGCTGCTGCAGGAGAGTGGTGAGTTGTAAAGCTATCTGCAAAGCTAGCAGATGTTTGATGCCTTGAACTATGTGCTAGGACCATATTTGTACTGCTGCACTGTTCTGAGCATTATTTGTGGCTATGAGTGCCTTTCTGATGGTGGTTTCTTATTGGAGTCATAGACTGCAGTGTATTGTTACCGTGCTGTCTTTTCTGAGGTTGTTAAAACCACATAACCTAGCGTCCGGAAAACTTGATCTCTCGAGGGGGGGTCTTACTCTGTGTCAAGGTGTGTTAGACCATGGATTAAATTTACGCCAGAATATCCCTTTAAAGATGAACTTCACTGTACTTCTCCAGTTATTGTTCAGTGTCCATGGTGGCCTTTTAAAGCCAGCTAAAAGATTCAGAACCTTCAGCAGAACTTGTGTCTTCCTGTCCCCAGCTGTCATCTCTTCTTTTTTTTCTTCTGGGGACATTTCTGACATCAGCTGTCTGTTTGCTCATGCTCATCTATCAGACTGTGTGTGTATTTTCCTTTGTGGGGAAAGTAGCTTGTGATTATGTGAGGGGTTGCTTCCTTTGTAGGTTACAGAAAGCATCACATGCTTGGGAGTACTGAATAGACTGAGTTGTGTGTGTGTGTGTGTGTGTGTGTGTGTGTGTGTGTGTTTTATGTAAGTGGTGGTGGAGTGGACAACATGTCATGGAATTAAGACTGATGTTCTCTTCTTTACATTTCTGCTCCTCCGCCCTTTAAACACATCAGTTTGAGCATTTTATCTGTTCAGTTGTATAATGTAAATTGTTTTGTTCCCATTTAATGCTGCATATCTGCAAATAGCTATACTCATCCAATACATTACATTTCACAGCATAAAACAATGTTGCATTGCACAGTTCCAGAACATTAAAGATAGAAAGTGAGATCAGTCCTATGTTGGAAAGCTATGCTTGATAATATGCTTTAGTCAACTCCCAAGATTTCGTTGAATGATGGTCTGATTTTTTTTTTAACAAGATAAAAAGTTAAACTATTAAACATACCATAAAAAGCATTTATACAAAAAAATATATACTAAGTTTGTTTAAAGTAGCTGCTGCAGAGTTCCTGTATTGTAGACATGGTCTCATTGTCATCTTTAGTAAGGTGCTTGCTGATGATGCTATTTATGACATAGAGTGTATGACTGCCGATTAAATGTATTACAGCTGCTACTGGTTAGTTTAGGGTCGCCACTTAGCAGCTAAAGACAAGCCTAGACAAACCAGGCCTGCAGTCCACCTGGTGTGTCCAGTAATTAAAGTCAGTCACTCTAAAATAAGCTAGATCATCATACAAAGTGACGTGCATCCTTATCTTCAAACAAAAGATAAATAAAATGTCAGATTAAAATGAAACAAAAAATGCAAATTTAGCCTCTCAAATGATCTGGAGACTATATCTTTTATAACTTCTACAGTTCAAATAAATGACTCATACGTCCAATATAATTTCAAGGTTTTTCATGTGCATACACATGTACAGATCATTTAATTGCATCTTCACTGATTTTACACATTTTACACTCAAGTTAAGCTTACTCACCATGTGGAGTGCGGATCAGCCTGTTGAAATTTATGTAGGCTGATCGTAGCCTGGGCTTGGAAACTGTAGTGGTGGAGTATGAACGATGTGGATTAGAGCCAGGCAAGAAGGATATAAGAAAGACATTTTTATTGGTGGCACAATGGGAAATCTAGGATACAGCATTTTTGGAGCTTTTGAGCCAAAGAGCAGGATTTGTTGGCTTTTGCTGTATCGATTTTAACAGTCTCTCTTGGGCCTTATAACTTTATGGAAGCGTTAGATGCTAAATCTCTGGTGTTCCTCTTCACGTACATCCTGGCAGCTGTACAGGCTCAGAAGAGCAACATTCTCAAGTTCTCAAAATTGCACCCCTGGATTAAAAAAAATAAATGGAAAACAATATACATCAACTTTCCTTAAAGTATACATGACCCTGGAAACAGAATACCAAAGAATTAGAGAGAGTAGAATTACAGAATAGTATCAGAAGGACTAAAGGTGCAAGAACTCTGCAGATGACCAAATTATTTGTTCCGCCATAGTCTGTTAATTTTTTTATTTTTAAGTGTTATACATTTGATACACAAAGTTCGATATTATGTGTGTTGCTATGCAACTTGCAATGGTCATTTTGAGAAATGTAATAAAATCACTTGTAATGACATGGTATGCAGAATGATACACTACATCAAGGGGATTCAACAGTTTTTGAACCAAATAAGGGATTTCCTGTCAAACCAATGGTTACAAGGCACTTTAAAAGAACAAGTGGTCCAGTGTGCCAAATGCCTCAGAGAGGTCAACAAAAATGGCAGTACAGACCAGTTTATTATCTAAAGCATGGACAATATCGTTGACAACTTTAGTTGTTGCTGTCAAAGTGTTGTGTGCAGATCTGTAGCCAGACTGATGAAGATTTAAAATGTTAAAAGTAGATCAAAACAATTTTAATTGACTATTAACAAGCCACTCTAATATTTTAGCCAAACAAGACAGTTTAGAGATTGGGCGATAATTATTCAAGTTGTCCACAGGACCACATTTGTGCGATGGAGAAACGAGAGCAGTTTTCCACACAGGTGGAATACTTTCAGTTATTAAAGTTTGATTAAAAATATGTGTCAAAGCATCAGTTATAACAGGAGCAGCTAGTAGTAACAGTTGTGGGTCCAGCTGATCAGCCCCGGTAGACTTTTTAAAATCGATGCCACACAGGGCTTCAAGTACTTTCAATCAATCAATCAATCAATCAATCAATCAATACCTTTATTTGTTGTTTCACAGCAATAGGAGCACACAAAATACAAAAAGCAACAAATACACATAACATAATAAATAACATTATGCACAAACCTAATAAATAATGTATATAAAATACTGAAATCAACTCTGTTAAAGAAAATTACTCAAGTGAAAAGGATATTCTATCCTAATGGGTAAACTACCTTTTCCTCCTGGCGTTTAAAAGACCAGAGAAGAGCCTAAACGAGAAACTAAAATGTCGAGAGCGAACTGAGATAGTAGGAGCATCACAATAAATACCTTGATCAGCCTAGAGACTAATCCTTTATATTCCTTCCATAAACAAATAAGGCCAAGGGGAGAACAGGTGCCTGTCAGCCTGACACAAATACCTGCTATTGTTAGTGCTACTGTACTGCACCATATTTCCCATTAAGCTAGTGTAATCAATTCCCACCTGGTAGAGGACGTTACAGTACTTTATCTTGACTCATTTTGTTTGCTTCCAAGCAGACTGAGAAAGCTGTTTTGCTTGATTCCTCCCTCTCAGGCCTGGGCTTTGTTCATCATCAGCAACTGCCAGAAACCCTGAAAGCTTTGGTTCTGTTTGTATTGGATGAGCATTGTAGGGGTTCACCTGTTGGCTGTAAAACAGTAAAGCAGACTGTTAAAAAATACCGCAGTTGTAGGCGGAGCCTGTCCTACTAACTCTTCGTCACATTTCTGCCTGAAAAACAGTCTCCGTCACCGGCAAAAACCTTTAACTCACTTAAGTGGTTGTTTTGATAGAAATCTCCGCGATGGTCAGCCCTCCTGACCGAGACTTTAGTGAACTTTCCCCCAGAAAACAGTCAGCAGCGACCTGTTTACTGATGGTGATTATGTAATAATGTAATTTAGCACGAAAAACGTAACTCTTTAACCTTCCAGGATGTTTAGGGGGCGGGGTTCTCAGTCACTACATATTATAAACGGTCTGCAGGTTTAGATCGACAGGGGAAACACCTGGGAAACACCCCGAGGTCATCATCATGACGTCTACCTTCGGGCCTCTTTAGGAGCGGCAGCGCAGCTTTCTGTGTGAATTACATGGTGGTTCGTCTTTATTCCAGCGGTGCTTCGCTCTGTCTGAATGACCAACGGCGGAGAATTGATGAACCGCCGCTGCGGCGTTAATGCAGCGTCTCTGTGTGAGAGAGGCTATTCTCAGCCTCCGCAGGTACTACCACTTCCTGTTTGGGAAGTCGTCCCAGCCCTAGACTCCTGTCATCATGCTTGAGTCCTTTCTTGTCTTTGATTTTCTCATCTTACCTGTTTGATGCTCATCTGATGCACGCATCCTGTAAACAGTCATC
The DNA here is from genome assembly GCF_900880675.1 of Sparus aurata. Taxonomy (NCBI): domain Eukaryota; kingdom Metazoa; phylum Chordata; class Actinopteri; order Spariformes; family Sparidae; genus Sparus; species Sparus aurata. Next base: position 2,918,344 of record NC_044206.1, read on the forward strand.
CTTCTGCTTGTCTGTTTTTTTTTCTCAACCAGGCTGTGATTGGGTCTTGCTGAGCCCGTGCTACGTGCAGACAGACGGTGATGTAGCAGGATGGAGAGAGCTGTTCAGCAGACTGGGAGTCAGAGACGGCCTCATCATCCGCAAAACCAAACGAACACTCACTGCTAAAGAACTGGTGAGGAAGACACTGTAACACTGTTGTCTCAGCTGTTTATAGATCGCACAAAAAAATGCGATTATACTGTCAGTAGGAGCAGACCCAAGGTCATGACAGCCCCACCTGTTAGCCCAGATGATGAAGGGCTCTGCATGTGTTGTGTAAGGACACAATATTTACTGGTTGCATGGACACCAGAAGCAGAGCACAATTGTCACAAAACATTACAAACTAACTGTGACTCATCATGAGGAATAAGCTAGTCATTGAAAGATGAAGGTATTAAATATTATGAGTCACACAAGGACTAGAGGGGTGGTATGGAGGGATCAATAGCTGCCCTGAGGATAAGCAGAAAAAGCAGGTGAGTGATGGGACGTGTCACAGACAGAGCTGAGGCTGCACTGTTCACATTCCCAGTGCCTGTTTTAGCTAGGGCTACAGCTAGCAGGGATGATACATAGATTCAACATGATACTATCAGTCCTTATTTGACCTGTGGGGCTTTCTCGTCATATGGCAAGCTATGATACTTACATGATACATCATCCCTTCTTAAAAACACTGTACACATCAGGTGCAGACACTGAACTGTAAATGTTAGATCGCAATCCAAAAACAGGACTTGTTGTCTGTGGTTATTGTTGCAGTATTTTCTTTGGTGTTAAATTGTGATTATTAATGTGTGAAGAAGCTTGAAACTAATTTATAGAGCAAAACAAACTTTACAGAAGACAATGAAAATAATTTAAGAGGGCATGGTATATCGGGTATTATATTTTGTTATTACGTTGGGACTTCGGGATATTATGTGTCACTTGCTTGTTGTTCATTCTTTTTCCCTTTTCACAGATTTACATTAACACTTACTGCTGATGTTTTCTCTTAAATACACCTCACCTACAAATATGACAAATATAATATTAACTCCATTGTCCAAAATGAGCTTCTTGAGTCACGGGCCAAGTTTACATGTAGATAAAAAAATATCCGTCGGCCAAAATAATATCTTCTATAGCTTCTTTTGTGACATTTTTGCATTCATTTCAGTATATTTAATGCGGTTAATAAGGTATAATGTTGAATACAAACTTAATAAAAAAGCCAGAGCAAAATTTTAAGTAAATTTATTAGTGTAAGTCAGGTGATCAGTGGTTGATCAATTCAAGCCTCTCAATTATTTAGATTTATTTGCTACGAAATGTAGTCTACGTAAGTTTTAAATGAAAGTAAATTTAAATGGTCACAGTGCATAATGAATTTAATCTAAAAACTGAAAACAGCTGATTTTCACACAGTCAGAGAGATCAATGTGGATTTTTTTTCTGCCGATAGGATAACTGATAATTACCTTCTTCAGCTCAAATTCTTAAGTTTATGCACACCTGAGGGCTGGGTTTCCGTTATCCGGAAATTACCAGACTTTGACTGGTAAAATCTGCCGAAGTCCAGTATTTTTTGACCCTACCGGTCAAAATGTCCGGTGAAAATATTCCCTCCAAGTAATGATTAATTATCTCTCCGTCTGTTCAGAGCGTCAGGAGTATACGGAATCAGCCGTCCAAACCATTATTGGTCATTTTGGCAAATAAATTACAAGTGAGGACAAGTCGGCGACAGCTACAAGCCCGCTCATCTGCCACTTGTGCGCAACGAGACGCCATGGCTGTAATGACAGCACTTTGCGGTTATGGAGGCCAGCCTGCGGAGTTCTCTGAGATTTCTGAGATTTCAGTAAAATCTACCCCGAGTGGACTAAACTGGCCAAGATAGCCTGCATGATCTCCGCCCCCAGTGTGCACAACCGCATCAAAACAGCACCGCGAAGTCGCCTGGGGGAGAGTAATGTGACAAGACTGATGCGCATTGCACGTTGCGGAGAGACACTGCACACTTTTGATTTTAATTCAGCTGCTGCACACTTCGCTGCAGCGAAAATGCGTAAAAAGTAAAAAAAAAAAAAAAAAAAAACAAAAGCCTGACACATGTCAAGGGATTTTGTTTATATAGAGTTTTTATTTCATATGTATTTCAAAAGCATATCGCAAACGGCCTTTTTTAATTGAAGTTGCACACCACGTTATTAAAATGGTATGAGCCAGTCCAGATGTGTTTTTTGTTTGCAAATTGTTTTATCTGAGAACAGGCCTTCAGTTTCTTTATGTTCATGTTAAAAGAGCGCATTGTGCAATATTAATTTTAGAAGTTACGCATGTGAGTCAATTGACGGCACTCATTTTATTTTATACAACCTATACTTTTCAATAAAAAGGATTATAGATTGACATGCTTTGATATCATTCTTATATATCCTGCATATCATTTATCATTTTAAGCTCAATAAATTCAGATAGGTATTTGACCGGAATTTCAAACATTTGTCTGGTAAATTGAAAACCTGCCGGTCACGTCGTCCGGTGCCAATTTTTTCTTGCAGAAACCCTGCCTGAGGGTAGGAGAAGGGTATGATATAGTGAGCAAAGATAGGTTATTTAATATTTTATACCTCATTTCATACCAATTCTGAAGGTGCATACCACTAGCTAGTGCATCATAGTGTGTTCATTAGTAATGATGAGGATAAATCATTAATCAAGTAAACTCAGTTAAGAATTTCACAGATTACAAATGTCTTAACAGTCGGTCAGAGATGGGCACACATTACAAATACATACTTATCAAATGTAACAAAATAAGATATAAAATACTGGTCCTAGAAAACATTGCATTAAAAATACTTTGTAACTTAAAAAAACAAAACAAAGACATTCTTGTACTTGTTAGGTCAATGAAAGCAATCTGGCTATTAGTATTATTTACTCCATTATTTTGTCTCAATCTATAGCCGATAATACAAACATTCCATTACCATGCATCCCTAATAAATATTTGTTCTTCACAGAGTGAAGTCTGCTGACAGTGCTGTCAGCTGAAGAGTCACTACACTACACAATAGCGTCTGGTTAAGAAGCTGTTATCCGTCTTCTCCAGCATTCATCACTGAAGCAGAGACTGTTTGTCTCTGCTTCATTATCCCTTAAAGCTAAAAAGAAAAATCAGTAATTCAGCTGAAAATAAAACACAGTTGTCCTTCTATAACAGGGGTACTCAAATATAAATCTTAAAGGGCCACAAAGATTTTTTTCAATGGCTCAAAGGTCCATGTATTGAGGTCGGTCAGGCCACATGCAATAATACTGTAATATTCAAAACAAAATGTCCTTTTCATTCTAAAAAACAAAATACAAACTAAAATAAAATGTAATTTCCATTTAAACATAAATTAAAATACATAGTTGAATATTTCCTCTTTTTGTTTGCCTTCAAACATTGTGTCCATCACTTCAGTCATGCATTATTTTATTTCATAGATGTGACAAGAATCCTGCTTGCAGCTTGATATGACGATTTCAGTGCATTAATTGTGTTGTGCTTATCTCTGAATTTTGAGGAAATGTCTCTTCAAAATTCCTATGCCTCGTCTCATAATGCTGTTTCAAATTGGGAATCTTCATCACAGCTTCTCCTGGCATTTTATAACGCACCTTGTGGACTGTGGCGCAATGAATCTTGGGTATTCTTTTGGTGTAGGTGTTATAATGGTTCTTGAATGTGTTTGTGAATAAGATGATATGCAAGATGGTTGTGGGTTAATTCACGTCATTTGTTCTGTGATTAAATGGTGCTGAGTTTTAACAAGGATGATAAAAATTTTGGCACCGTGAGTGAAAGGGTGTTTGCTGGGAGAGACTCCCCGTCCGTTACACTCATCGTGAAAATACATGATGAGACTAGCGAAGATGATAAACTATGTAAGGCCAAGTATCTGTTACTGCTGGACTGTCAGATCCATGGGTTTTGTCCTGGTTGGAGGGAGAATGAATGCAAATTTTAAGTTGCCGATTTTCACTGTCCGCTTTGTTGTAGCAGTTTACTTGGAGCACGCCATTTTCAATCTCTTACCACCGGCAAAATGTGAAAGTTAAAAGTTGCGCTTGCATCGGTGAGTGACCCAGCTGTCTGTGTATCGTCGGCATGGAGACAAGTCCCGGTATACACGTGCTGACCCAACCAAAACACATGGTGAGGGAATAACCGTTCGGGGGCCACAAACAGGAGGGCGGCGGGCCGGATGCGGCCCAGGGGCCGCCTATTGAGGACCGCTGCTCTATAATATGACTGCAGCTTAACGGCTTTATAATATTTCAGTTCAATAACAGTATTTGTCCCTCTTATCATACTCTCTACCTCCTCCTCCACCTCCTCCTCCTCCAGGCCTCCAGCCCCTGGTCTGTGGAGAGTAAAGCATGGTACCAAATTCCGGAGGAAGGTTGTGTGCTCGATGACTACCCCTGCAAGGAGTTTTATGCGCTGGCCACTGCTCAGCTGCCTGGCTCCTGCCTCCTGCAACAAAGAATGGCCTTACTGGAGCATCTGACAGCCAACTGGAATACTGGGTAACAAACATGCATGGGCACTCACTCACTTACATAGTTCTCTTTCTATGTCATATTCTGTCCAGGTGAAGATTTACACAGTTGAGAAGCAGGTGCATTGAAGGGGTTTCTGTTGTGTTAAGGTAGCCCATGGCTTAATGGTTTAGTCAGTGTCAGGTAATAACTCCAAGCATTTTGACTGTGGCATTAAGTGTTTACTGGGGTAAAATGGGGACATTGTTTTTATAGTTCCCTGATTTTTTTCTCGGCCTGAGCAACACATGAGCCTTTTGTATGGCTTTTGTTGGAGGTCGCCAGCGGGATCAGCCTGGGGATTAATTTGTGTGGATTTAGTCGCTCTTAGCTCTGCCTCATCTCGTGAGTTACTGTTATAGATTTGTGTAAGCAGACGATGGCAGTTCAGGTAAAGAGGTCAGTTGAGCTCAAATAGTCATTCTGGTGAACAGCAGACACTATGGAAGATTAGATTGTGTGACGCTGTATACCCAGTAACCTTTTTATATCACAGTTGGACAAATCACAGTGTTATACTTTGCACAACAATTAACCATTTTTCCAAAGAATGCCACTGAATTTTATATTGTAGCTATGTGCGTACTGAACTCCACAATGTTCACCTTTGCTTTTTATTTGTCTGCAGTCTTGATCAGCTGTACAGTATGGGCTTACCCCCACTCGCACTTTAATGCAGTACACCTGCAAATCATTTATTCCCTTGATTGCTCAGCTGCCTTACCATGCAACAATTACGGGAGAGACAAATAGAATCATGTCTGTAGTTTTCATGTCATGGATTACCTGTCTCAAAAAAGACTCCCATACTATACTTTAAGGAATGGAAACTACTGGCTTCCTGGAAGTCAAACATTGTGGTTAATCCAAGTTTTAGTCTGCAATAATGACAAACAAGAAAACAAGCCTGAAGCACTCAAAGTCCAATACTTTCTGGGAGATATTTTAAGACTTTCCATGCGTTGCGTACATCTGGAAAGCAATGGAGCAGAATTTTTGTTTGTTTGTTTGTTTGAAGTGAAGATGCTTGTTAACCTTCAAGTGTGAATTCATCCTGCAGGAGAAATATTGTCAAATATTGTTTAATAAAGCATAAAGTCATTAGTATGAGATATTTTGGTAAAGCTCCTTTTGTCTAGATTTTTTCATATTTTTTCATAAATATTTAAAATAATACAACAGTCTTGCTTGATAAGTATTACTGGCTGCTTCAGTCATATTGCACTTGATTGGACCTGCAGTGAGCCATTTAAAAAAGACAGATTCTGGCAGAAATGCACTGAGGGGAAGGTCACATTGTGTGGAAATAAGAGGCTGCTCTGTTGCCTTTCGCTGTTGTGGCGCTTTAATGAGAGCCCGGTATAGTGTTGCTGCAGTAATCTTCACTGCCACTGACATTTTAGTGTTTTTCAGTTTCAAGTATGATGTTTCTTTCTCTTTGTCTTACACTTGTTGATACCTGGTGAGTCTCTCTCTAGAGTGTGTCGGAGAAACAGTCCGGCAGATATTGCATCTCCTTGATCCGCATTTTCAATCTCCGACACCAAACATCGGTTCAGCACTTAAGCACAAACACAGTTTAACCGTTTACAGCCCAAAGAAAGGACTGGAAATTGACTCCTCCCAGTGCACATGTAAATGGTGACATGGAGCAAAGTATGTAGGTCTCGGAGAGATGATCCGCTGTATTGGTAACTATTTTCATACCTGAGCCTTGCATTAGGGGTGGATGACTTAGGCCAAAAATAATGTCATTCGACAAGAACTATTGAAATAATTACGTGTTGCAAATGATTCTTCGGGTCTCTTGGATGTTCAGGACAAATTTAAACTCAGTCCACTATAAAATAATCAATTGGTGAGGCTGAGAATACACATCTATTACACTGGTTTGATTGACACAAGTTAATTGATCTTTTGAGCATCGATAAGAGATCTCAGTGCATTTAGCTCTGACCATTAAACACGTGCAGTGCTGCTGAGTGCTGTATATTGCAGAGGAATGTAGGTCACACAGTTCTGCCACTTTGACTGTCACAAGAGGCATCAGGATCACTGAGCTACAACTTCAGATCATGCTTTGTAATCACAGGGTCCTCCAAGTTATAGGATCCTATATTAAGTATATTCTGTTAAAGGAAAGAGACTACCGCACACTGTCCACTTCACTTGCATTTAAGTTTATTAATAACAACATTTTGGTACTTAGACCCTCATCAGGTTATTTTACAAGACAAAGGGGGAGGCGGTCTTATGTAGGGTTGTGGACTTGCATGGCCCAATCAGGCCACTCCACAGACAGATATCCCTCAAAATGAAATCAAAAACACCTGGATCAACAAATCTACCCCACTGAATGTAAAATGTTTTTTGTTTTTTTTTTAAACAACAGAACAGGTAAAGTTCCTTTTGTCAGTTGAAGCGCATATGTTCACAATAGAAATAATAAAAGCTGGTCAGAGAAATGTACCGTGGGAACTGGCTAGAAAAACAGGTACATCTCAAAGATTACAGAACAGGCCAACTCACATTAAGAAGTAAGTCCTCTAGTCTGCTAGGTAGCATGGTCTTATATTTCCAAAAGGGTACATTTCACAATAAAATTCACACAAAACAAAAGGAATTTCTTAGTGCAGAATTTGCAGAACTGAATCTATCTTCTATAGCCTGTTTCTAGACAAATGAAAAGGAAATAGAATCAGAATCAGGCAAACATAAATATATACAGGCTTCATAAAATAGTTTGAGACAAAATCTAACATGAGACAACCATAACATAAATTTTTTGATATAGATATAGATAGAGATAGATATTTAAAAACCTTTCCCTTTCTCCCAGACACCGCTACTCTCAGTACATCACAGCTGAGGTGATCAACGGTGATGGTCGAGTGATCAGAAGCACCAAGTCCTCCTTCTTCCACTTCCTGTGTTCTCTTGAATGGATTCCAGCGTACCAGCCACAGGAAGGAGAAAAGCAAGAGAGAAAGTACCTTCGTCCAAACTCAGTCTACCTGAACTCACCTGAGGTCACCAGCCTGCTGGGGACTCATGTCTGCTATGTGGACATACACCCCAGCGAGTTCACCAGAGCTCTTGGTAAATATGTGCCTACTGTGGTGTAGATCTGTTTCTCATTGCTATGGTTATTGTTTGTCTCTTATGTAGCTGCCTCAGAATATTTTTGGAGGACAAACTGTTTGTCTCCCATTTCCCCTCTACTAGGAATGAGACAAAATATCACAGTTGATGCTCTGATTAACTACCTGAAGCAGTGGTGTGTCAAACCAGAAGCAGATTCCCAAGAGAAGAAATCCTCTGAGGAAGAGTTGGAGGGGGCAAATTTCACTTCCACAGTTCAGCACATCTACAACGTATACACCTATCTATCTCAGAACTGCTCCCAGAGCACCCTGAAGGAACTGTTCCAGCACAACCCTGCTGTTTATGTAGAGGAAAGCAGGTAAGTGTAAGCCATATAACCTCAACTGTCCACATTCATGTCAAGATGTAGTCCGTACAAGTCAAACTCTGCCCTGCAGGTGGAATGGTGAGTGGAGCTCAGGACGTTTCTACCACATGAAGGAAGTGTGCTGGAGTGACCCAACAGAAATGTTCCGGCGCTACAAACAGCTGATTCGCAGACCAGACAGCCCTGTGCCAGAGCCTAAGGTCCTTGCTCCCTTCTACAACCCACTGGAGGGCATGAGAGGCTTCTTCATCAGAGTATGCTGCTCTTTTACTGTTCTCCTGAAAAGATCTCATGTCCAGGGTTCTCCCCAGAAATTTTTAGTGTTGCGGCGCACCGTCTGCACGCTCGTCAACGTCAGTCCGGGGGGGGGGGGAGACACGGACAGACGGTCACCAACTCCGTCAGCCGGGGGACGGAAGGACGCTGATCGCCGTCAGCCGGGGGACGGACGCTCGTCACTGTCACGCGCGGAGTATAGCACCGCTGACCTAGCGGTATAGCGGCGTAGCGCCGCTGTTCCACTGTCTGGGGAGAACCCTGCTTAGGCGGGAGGCAAAAACGCTTGGGCGCCGCGCCCAAGCCGTATAATGGCAGGGAAAACCCTGATGTCTCAGTCTTCACTCATTTTACTCCAGTCACTTTAACCACAGTTCATGTCATTCCCCTACATGCACACAACGTTTCTTAGACTCATTTAGCTGTTGGCCTTTCATTAAACCCAACTCCCCATTAGTTACTGTCTCTATGCCTATCAAGCATTCTTTTTATTCTTGCACAAAGTTTTTTGATAATGACTGCAAATTTGTTAAACTGTGAGTCCTTTACAGATAGAGGTGGGCAAGAGCCGCTTTTTATCTCTATGCCGCTGGCCCTAATTTACCTACTCGAATGACATTGGTTGCTGACAGTTATTATCAGCGACAACTAGCTAGCTAATCAAGCTAGCATTATCTTTTAAGTTGGTTAAAAATGTTTTTGAATTTTCAGCTGACTTATTATGAAATAAAAAAAGTTATAAAAGCGATCTTGAACAAACACTTTATGTTAATGTACGTGGTATAATGCTCAAAGACTGAGGCTAAAGCTACATGTGCCAGGAATAACATTCCCCACCAGTTGATGATCTATGTAGTAAACAAGGAAATTAAGAAATAGCAATTTTCTCATCACAGTGCAAAGTTACGGAGTACAAGTATCCATGCAAGGTGAGGAAAAATGTAACCCTTTGTGGCTGCAGAGCTAACACTTGTAAGAGTAATAGAGAACACATGCTGTTTTGAATTTTGTGAACAAGAGAAACGTTTTTTGGAATGAGTACTCACTTCTGTGTTTGTCAAATATAATGCTATCTGGGGTTGCTGAAGTGAATACTTAAACGTTCAAGACAGAGCAGAGCCAACTAACGTTAGTTTAAATATTATATACTATTTTTTTTCTGTAAGTTACCTGTAACCCCAAAAACTTGTGTAGTTAGCTATTTATGTGCACTTTGGACATAGAAGAAATGCTGCTCTAGCTAACAATGCTAGTTAGCAAGTATTACTAATGTTAGCTTATGTTAGAGCAGATGATGAACACACAGTTAAACCCATTCATTTCACTTTTTCTCTCAAGTTTTGGGGCTTTGTAAATCTAATACCGGACTCAGTCGACAGAAATCTTGAGTGCGCATGCCCAACGGCACCCCAGCTAGACAGCCACCTCTACAAATAAAGTCTGATTCTGTGGGAAAAACTGCTGTCTTACTGTAGACACATACACACCACGTCACAGTCCTGCTGTGGCTAATTACTGTTGCTAAGCTGTGATTAGTCAAGTGTTGTCCGGGGGAACGTTTAAATGAACAGTCACAGCTACTTACATCTGATGATGTAATGTTAAGGAAGACATAGTATATTGTGAGTAGCCAGTCATTTACGGATATTCAGTTATCAAGACAATAACGCAGGTATTGAGGGTTTAGGTGGGAAAACATTTTGGCACTTTGCTGTGTATATTGTTTTAATAAACCGAGTCCCTATTGTCGGTTGCCAATTTTAAGATCAAACTTCCCCTTTATTTATATAACCTATGCATGCATCTTTGATTATATGTCTTATGTGTAGCTCCTGGATGTGGATCGCAGTCCCAATATGAAGCAGTATGTTGGTTTGTTGGAACTGATCTGTTCATCATCTCAAATACCAACTGCCGAGGTGCTACAGGATGTGTCAGTGCTCTATGCCAAACTTGGTGAGGACATTTATATTCTTTTGTTTCAGAGAGTTTTTCATTCAGTCACTCACACATGTCCATCTGCCTGCAGCTTGTTATCTTTCTGCTCAACAACTGTTTCCCTATTGACTACCCTAACCTGTTACACCCTTTTAAATACAATATAATAGAATTTAAGAAATATATTTTTTTATTTTCAACAGCTCAAAAGTGTACAATTCCAGTATCTGGTGAGCAGGAAAACAATGCACAGGCAAAACTCGATCGTGGTTACTGCTCCACATTGAAGGGTGAGTAACACATTCATGCTTAGAGGGACTTCCGGTACATATATGTGTGTGTGTGTGTGTGTGTGTGTGTGTGTGTGTGTGTATGTATGTATGTATGTATGTATGTATGTATGTATATGTATATATATATATATATATATATATATATATATATATATATATATATATATATATATATATATATAGATATATATATATATATAATAGTAGATATATATATATGTATATATTATATATATGTATATATATATATTGTATATATATATATATGTATATATATATGTATATATATATATGTATATATGGTATATATGTGATATATATATATATATATATATATATATATATATATATTATATATATATTATATATATATATGTATATGTATATGTATATATATGTATATGTATATATATGTGTATATATATATATATATATATATATATATATGTATATATATATGTATTTGCGATTTTAGTGCAACAAACTGCACAGTCACATGTGAGGTTGTCCTAAATAAATAATGACACCAAGTAAATAGTTTTTAAGGTGAAATATAATGGCAAAATCAAGAATAGTCAAAAACGGCCAATTATACCCTGGAATATCGGATTTCACAACAAACCTAAATATCCCTGACGTCCCACCTTCAAACACAGCCTCATTTGGCCATCCATGAAAAAGCTGCTTAATCTCCCACTTTTCTATAGGAATACATTTTTCTTACGGGTACTGCACTAGTGCTTATAAAACACAACCCGCCTTCATTCCCACTGTACTCTGTGTGTCTATCAGATCGCCCATTGGTCTGACTATTTACTGCAAAGTATGTACTGCAAACAAGCATCTTCCACCACCTGTGAGTGCAGCTTGTGTTCTGAAAACAGCTGGGAGGAATTAATTTCTGCTGTCTGAAATTACTTTACAATGGAGAGTGAGAGCAGAAGCTGTACGCTCTGCAGTGAAAGTGTTTTGAGTACAAGTTTGTTAAGCCATAATGTGATACGTTATCTATATCTTGATACTTTGAAATCTCCCTGAAAGCACTTCACAAATACTCAGACTGGGCGACATTTCTAATATCACAATATTTTAGTCCTCGATATCAACATTGTGTACATTGGTACTTTCACAAAATTTAAACACATTTATATTTTCCATAAATAATCATAAGTAATGTGAATATAATGACTAAGTAGGTAAAGGCAAGTATCGGAACAAGTTGAACAGTCTGGTAAGTTCAGACAGTGGCATTACTTAAATTCATTGGAAGACAACACTTATGAGATATAACCATATAACAATGTCTAAAATATAAGAACTTATATAGTCTCACATCAAGATAAATGTATAATATTGATATATTTCCAGCCCTACAAAGAAGGCAGGGAAGAAGAAGACTGCCAGCTAGTAAATATGGATGTTAACAGTGCAGGTTTTAAAATGTTTCAAATATTGCTGAATTGTTTTTTAAGAAAACAAATCCATTCAGCATGATTGTCGGCATTCAAGATACACTGGATGTAAACAGTGGGGAAGCAAGCCACACGAAAGGCCTGATCCTGACCCTGGCTGTCTTTTTTGCTTTGTGTTCAGGTATGGTGTCTGATAAGAGGGTCTTGCCCACCAAGGATAACAGCTGGGTGAATCTGGCACGCAAACCCATGATTGCTGACAACAAAGAGCTGGAAAAGGTGTTTAAGCCTCACAAGCAAATCTGTCTGCTCAACCTTCCACCAGCAGAGAAGACGACGACTCACAGGAGCAAGATTGGGAGCTTTGGTATGCTGCATACGGCCGGTGTTAGATTAGTAATTTATTACCTTTAACAACACTCAACAGAAAAGATTGCACAAACATAATCCAGGTTAACATACAAATCCTGACTGTTGATCTATAATTTCCTGCCAGCGACGGGAGAACGAACTAACGCCTTGCCCACCTTCAACGAGAGGGACAGATCTTTGTTCCTGGAGATCTGTGGGATCCGTCCGCTGTCCCAATGTGTCAAGACTGAGCCACAGACTGAGAATCTGAGACCCTGTCCATCTATGCAGGCCATGGTGCACGCCGTGATACCCTACATCCAGAGGTTCCTCTACCACCATGACGAGCTGTCTGAAGTCTACTCAGAGCTGATTGACAACAACATCGGAGAGAAAATCAAGCGACTTTGCTTTGGACAGGTCAGAAGTTGAAAAACTGGCGGTAGTTCCTCATTTGGTAATAAAATATGATGCTCATCAGCCTAAGGTTGACAGAAATTCTCATACCCCCTGAAGTAAATGTTAAAGAAACTGTTCACCCGAAGGTAAACCCAGTCATCATCTCCTCCCCCCATGCTGAGGGAAAGTCAGGTGAATTTCATAGTCCGTGTTCTTCTCAGTACTGTAACATTGTTTCCCTGGGCAGTCAGGACTGCTTTGTTTGTCACACACTGTGACACATACACTCTGCACACTAATGTAATCTGGAATCTTGAAGCTGCCTTGTGATTGTTTACAGGTGGGTAAGCTATACATTCGCTACCAGCTGGATGTTGCTGACAGTGAGGTGGTCGAGGTGCGTGATGTTAACTGTCTGCTGAAGGACAAGAAGGAGCTTTACATCCAGAAAGATCACCTCTCAGCTAAACTGGACATCTGCAGGTGTGTGTGTGTGTGTGGGGGGGGTCCTTTAAAGCAGAGAAATATAAAAGCCAGGCAGTTGTTCGAGTTTTAATAATTCTGTCACTCATGCAGTGATGTCAAAACTACCCAAAAGTCATACGTGTGTCAAGTAAAGATATGTTAAAATACTTTTTGGGAAAAAGTGAAAGTCACTCATAGAAAGAGTTGTTAAAATAGTCAAGTAAAAGTCTTTAAAGTATGAACCTAGAGAAAAATGTAGTAACGATTTTCAGATCCAGTGCTCCAGTATTTGATTGCAAACAAAATAAATGATTAAAATGCAAAATGTAAAATAAAAAGTAACCAGTCAGTAAAGTTTTCAAATAAATGGGAGTACGAGTAACAAGTACACTATTTGCTTCCAAATTGTGAAATATGAGTATTAAAGTTACAGAAAACAAAAATTCTCCAGTAAAGTCCAGTTATTTTGAAGCACAACAATTTACACACAAATTTTCATAAATTTGGAACACATTCACACCTGAGAGCTCAGCTGGAGAAGTTAGATGTAAAACATGCAAACTGTGAGAAATCGTATCTAATGGAAAAAGGACCTCATTGAATATGATTACACAGGAACACATGAAGTCTTAACCAGTATTTTATCACAGCTTTGAAGGTGGCTCAACCCTTTGTTTTCGAGCAACTATTATAGAGAATTAATGATAAAATCCATTTATTGCTCTCTCCTGTAAGTGTTGTTTGTGAGACTTGTAATTGTGTGTGTGTGTGTGTTTCAGGGAGCTGGTGAAACTGTTCTGCACAGAGAGCAGCCACAGGAAAGAGCTGATGCCTTTTCTGAGTGGCCTGATAACCTCGCTCGATGTAAGTTATAAATGATCCCTTCAAATGTTGATCACTAATCCAGGGAAAAGGGCCTTCGCTCGCTCTCAGTCACCCTTTCGTTCTCTGTCTTTTCTGTCACACTTACACACTGGACTCCCACCAGTGCAGAGCGGACCGTAGCTGGAACTAATGGGCTGTTTCCCCAGAGGGAGTCACGTTTACATCTCGTCTCTGTGGAGCAGCAGAGACTCTGTGAAGTCAGAGAGTTGAGAGGTCAAACTTTGATCCCTCTTTGTCCAATATCCTGTCATGTGCGCTTCTTCTTCAGCAGAACAGGGCTGCGTTTTAAAATTGATATTGATATCTGGGGAACACACAGCTGTTTGATTAAAGATCTACATTGGATGTGCCTGAGAAAATAAAATGGAATATTTGACTGCTTGATTAACGATTTTAATGATTGGATTCTGAGGCGTAACAGCCAATTATTACACTGCAGTCAGACTGACGCAGATAAGAGAGGCTTAGGGGATAAACGAGTCCAGATCTGCCTGTCGACTTATTATATCCACTTATTAGTTTAGCTTCTTTTTTATCATTCAGGGAATTGATCAAACAATCCCGGGATGTAGATGTTAATTTGGTCATTACCATTTTAAAGAGATGAGGCGTCTCTGTAGCAGAGAGGTTAGGAGCGTCTGCTACTTGCTCTGTTGGCGAGAGAGTCTGAGAGGAGAAACCCCAAATCCGCTCTGCCTCCATCTGCTGTGGTCTTCAATGTTTAACCTCTGTTGATGTATGAGGTACAGCCCTGTTTTGTAGACTGAATAATGAAACACTACAATTCTTGAGAGGCATTAATCTAAAACAAATATTAGGGCTGGGCGATATGGCTGAAAAATGTATCACTATACAAGTGTTTCAGATCAGTCGATATCGATAATTATTGATTTTTTTTTTACCTATTTGAAATAAGACATTTTTTTTTTTTTAATAACCCTTTAAATGGTCACTACTGGTGAGATTTTTGAAAAAAAACATAATTTCTACGATTTCTACCGACCCCCTTAAGGGACATGGGGAAAAAAAAATGATGGGTGAAAAAAAAAAAAAAAGATGTCATTTTTGCGAGATCCCGCAAAGATTTTTGTGGGATCTCACAAAACCTCATCTTTAGCTGACAGGAACTCAAAATAATGACTGTATTTCCAGCTAGAAAATGCGCATCTCTCTCCTCCCTCCATTGTTGTTTGTGTTTGTGTCGCTGCGTGGTGTTACACGTGAGTTGTGCTCGTGCTGAAAACGTGACTTGTGGCACACGTGACATCACTCCCCGAATCAAGAAGAAAGCAGAACTATATATTTTTACTAAGGAAAATGACAAAAATAATGATAAGTAACTTTAATCTGATTACTGGTTTGTTACTGAAAAAAGTGGTCAGATACCAGCATCACTGCGCAGATAAAAAAAGAAAATTTTGAAAATTGGGCTGTTTAAAGATGCAATTTCAACATAGTTTGAGAAGGAAAGGAAGGCCAATCGTTGGGTCCTCATCGTCATATTTTAATCACAAATAAAGCTAATTTTCCCTCACTATAGGCCTACTGAGTATTTTTTTTATATATTACAGCCTATAATAAGATCTGCGCTGTGTGCATAGGCTATAAGAGCAGGTAGAACATTCCTTATAATAATTTCTTGGCTTCATTGACTATCTGCATCAGGCCTGCAGGAGGCTTTGTAGGTATTAAGAGACAAATATCGTCATTTAACATCGTCAATAAACCCACAAATGTAATACATTTTCCACAAACGTAAGAGCCGCTGCTGACTACAAACGTAACATGCTATTTCCTACACATGTAATAACTATCACGTTTGCAATGATTTATTTGTGGGGACGTGAAAATCTTTATTGTAATAACTGCCCACAAATGTAATAATACAATGAATAATGGTCGGGGTCGTTGTTGTTTGTTTGTTTGCCTATACACCTACTAATGCTACTGACCAAGGGCGCAAAATCCAGCTGCTGACTCTCCGCTGTCACACAGCAGATCCCCTGGGACCAAAGTGTCAGCTGGACTTCAGCCAGAATTCAAAACTACTAGAACGGCCGTAAGCGGTCATTTGGGCCGCTAGATTTAAACTCTATAATTTGTCATGTAAAAACCCAACTGAGTGATGAATGCATTCATTGTGTCATGATATTTAAAAAAAACAAAAAGAATAACCCCAAAATGAACATGTTAACAAGTTTAATTACACATTTATCAATATTCACATCATCGCACATAGTAAACTGTAATCATTGCATATTTACACAAGATTTTAATAGAGAAAACTCATAGAAAATTAACAACTAAAGTAACTTACTTGACTATGAAACATTTTATTTTAACACTTAATATATAATAAAACAATAATAGTAATAATAATCGAAAAAGCTGGAAAGGAGCTGATCTAAAACAAACAAGAGCCGTAGTGATCACTGGTCACATCTCCGCACATTACCTCCGCTCTCGTACAGTTACCACACACGGGCTTGTGGCATTTCAAGTGTCCGGTGTTTGGTTCCGTTTGCAGCAGACCGGCACTGCCTCCGTGTCCGTGTCAGCGAAGATGGCCAGTGGCGGTCTTCTGTAACATCCTCGACCTGGCTGGGATCAATGCCCGCATCTTATTCAAGGAGTGCTCAAAGTGATCGAAACGGCTCTTTTTTTGTTTGTTTGTTTGTTTTAGATCAGCTCGTTTCCAGCTTTTTCGATTATCATTATTTATTTTATTATATATTAAGTGTTAAAATAAAATGCTTCATAATCAAATAAGTTACTTTTAATTGTTTTTACTTGTCTTGGGTTTTCTCTATTAAAACCTTGTGTACATTGCAATAATTACGATTTACTATGATATCGATAAATGTATAATTAAACTTGTTAAAATGTACACTTTGGTGTTATTTCATTTTTCTTTAAAAAAAATATCGTGACACAATGAATGCATTCATCACTCAGTTGGGTATTTATATGAGACATTATAGGGTGTAAATCCAGCGTTCCAAAGTGACTGCTTACGGCCGTTCCCTGCGCACTCGCCCAGCTGCCGGCTGCGCATAGAGATTGATGTTGTCCGTCGAGCTCGGAGGACGGCTTATTTTAGTAAAAAATCGGGGTTTTTGGTCCTTGTTGCTCATAGTCTATGCTATCATGGTAGGACAGAGGCATCATTTGTGTTTGAAAAACGTTTCACTTCAGATTTAATGATCCTGGAAGTTCAAATCTGTGAATATCTTTCCAACTTTACCGAACGACCAGCAAAGTGTTACAGCTTTTGCGGGAATCCGCAAAAATCTTTGCGAGATCTCGCAAAAATGACATCTTTTTTTTTTTTTTTTTTCACCCATCATTTTTTTTTTCCCCCATGTCCCTTAAGGGGCTCCGTAGATTTCAGAATCTAAGACTTGAGGCAACATAGTGTAGAAGCTGACATTGCTGCTTGAAAGTATGAGAACTAGAGAACCTTTTTACCATCATTTTCTTTGTTATTATATATTTTTTATGGAAACAGAATCTGTTTCAGAAGTCACTGGGCCACATGACATGGGAGCTATTGAGAAAAAAACAAAACAATTTCTGCATATTAATATTCATATAAAATAGAGGAAGCACTAAAGTACAATATAAATAGGTGTGTCTCATTTCTCTAGTTTACTAATACAATCTGCTGCGATTGATTGCTCTGTTGGCGAGAGACACACACACATTCGAGTGATTGGAAAACACTGCAATTATTTTGTATTAATATACACTACTCACAATAAGTTAGGGATATTGTGAGAGACTCAGTGGATTTCATACATACGGTGTTTGTTTCACTTCAGAGAGTTTTGGGATAGGGAGGCAATTGTATTGGGGTGATAGACACACCTCATTTTGTGTTTTCCACGTAATGGTCTCACTGTGTACAGTGTGCCTTACATATTGGGGCCAATACCAAAAAACTAAAAGACAACCCTTTTCAATGTGGCATCAATTTCAACATTCTGTGGGTATAAAAAGCTGGTATTGTCATTAAGTCATTCCAAGTTCATCATTCAAACTGCCATAGACACACGACGTCACTTAACGGACGAGCAGCGCCACCTGGCCATAGCGCGCCTTCGGGTCGGTAGCAGGCAGTCAGATGTTGCTCGTGAACTTGGTGTGTCTCAAAGTGTCATCAGCAGACTTGCATCAAGACACAGAACTACTGGCAGGGTTCGTGACAGACCCAGGAGTGGAGCTCCACGAGTGACAGACCGCAACGATGACCAGTACCTAAGGACCTATGCACTCAGACATCGTTATGCAACTGCCACACAGCAGCAGGCCCAGTTACGAGATGTGAGGGGTACTAAGGTTTCCAGACAAACCATTCGAAACCGACTCCACCGCTTTGGCTTGAATGCCAGACGACCGTTGCAGGTGACTCCACTGACACCAAGACACCATCGTGAACGTTTGCAGTGGGCACAAGACCATGTGACCTGGACAATGCAGCAGTGGTCTACCGTTCTGTTCACTGATGAGTGTCGGGTCACCTTGCACAGAAATGATGGTCGTCAGCGTTGCTGGAGAAGGCGAGGTGAGCGATACGCCGAGGTCAACATGGTCCCCAGGGTTCCCTTTGGTGGAGGAAGTGCAACAGTCTGGGCAGGCATCACCAGTCAGTGCAAAACAGATTTGGTTATTGTAGATGGCTCAGTCACTGCACATTCTTACCTCAGAGACATCATAAAACCCATCATCATCCCCTAATTCCGCCAGCACACCCCCAACTTTCTGTTCATGGATGATAATGCTCCACCACATCGTGCCAGAATTGTCACAGCTCGACTTCAGGAAGCGGGAGTGCCTCATATGGTATGGCCAGCAATGTCCCCTGACCTGAACCCCATAGCGCACGTCTGGGACCAGCTGAAGCAGAGACTGGATGATCGTACCCCACCCCCACGTGACCTGGCAGAACTGCGTGTAGCACTTGTGGAGGAGTGGAACGCATTGCCTCAGAACAACATCATGAGGCTAGTGAGGATCATGAGATGTCGCTGTCAAGCTGTCATTACGGCAAATGGTGGAAACACCCGCAACTAACAACTCAATTTTTGTTATTTGGGGCTATCCTTGTTATTGTCTAAATTTTGGGGGTAATAAATATTAAACTAATGAAAATGGTGTTTCTTCTCATTCATTACTAGTAATATCAAAGGGAACTTTTACTTATTTCATTAAAATTCAGACCAAATAGGAAAAGCACTCATGTAAATAACAATATCCCTAACTTATTGTGAGTAGTATATTTATGCTAAGTTATTTAAAGACAGTCCCTAAATCAGTTTTCAGCAATTCAGCGCAAAGCTCTGGGAGGTGAGCTAACCGTCCTCCTGCTGCTAACACTGGGTGAACCTCAGTAATGTCCGGCTGGACCCGAGTGAATATCCGCCGAATATCCAACCTGAAACTAACTTCACCCCGGTTTGATGAGTCGCCTGTTGCAGCCTTTGAATGGGATGACGAGGATTTCAGTCACTCAACTTAAACGGTGACTTGTAGAAATTATACAAATAGCAGCAATGACAATTATAATCGATTTCAAGATAACTTAGGGTGTAGTGCTTTCACTGTGTGCAACTTAAATTCCCCATTCGCCCGTGTTATTAAACCTACAGAAATCACGTCTTTTTTTGCGGCGGTGCTGAAAATCCAGCAGAATGCATATAGGGGAAACACTGTCCGAAATACTGCCAAACTGGTGACGTGACCTTTCCTCTTTTATCCACAATTTCCTCTCGCGCTGTTGCACTCATTTTCTCCTTTCACTCCACGTTGTTATGTTTGTTAAAGCAGTTGTGAGGCACGATGGCGAACATTAAAGTGCTACAGTGCATATCACTCAACAGATTGTTGCTAGGTTACCAAAGAGCGAGTGAGTTTGTTCATGCCACCAACCTTGCTTAGATGGGCCGGGACAGGTTGAGAGGCTAAAGCTTTTCCTCTGCCTACATTCCCCAGAATGCCTTGCGGTTCTGGATCGGGGTTTTCTTCCTGTTTTTTTGGAGTTCAGTGAAATTATCGAACGTTCTATCAAATGTATTTTATATGGATATTGATCACGTGTCTATCGCGATAGATATCGTTATTGTTTTATCACCCAGCCCTAACAAATACAATATCAATCTCCATCAAGATTAGAGCTCAACCTTGCTGCATATTTTCACAGCAGTCCTTAGCAGTGTTTGTATGTGCAGGACCCAGCATCCCTGAAGAGATTCCTGCACAAGGAGGACATCAGAGAGCTGCCCAGTGATGAGGAGGTGTGGGAGGTCCCAGAGCCCCCCAAACCTGATATTAACCTGGAGAGAGGTACAGAGGGCACAGTCCGAGTTCATCACTGCTCTTAAAGCAGGACAACATAACTTATGGCACAATGAATAGAATTATCTTCCTGTTACAAATGACAAGTTAAATTCATGAGCATAAAACACACTTTGTTCACCACACGCACTCTGTGTTTTTGCTGCTACAGTCTCACTTGTTCTCATATGAGGAGTACAGTGCTGATGTCGGACATTGTTTGCTAATGTCAGCACACTGACTAACAGTAAATGTACAATAATAAAAACCTTCCTACCAAACACATCTGATTGACAGGAGAGCACTGAGGAACTGTCTTGTAATATCACAGCAGTCTATTTGTGAATTGTTAATTTTGCTGGAAACAATGTAAAAAGATGTATGAACACTTTCTAACCCACACCATATTTCATATTTATTCATTTATTTATTTCATACTCAATATTTTCAGAATTCAGGCAAGAAAATTCAAATTTCCCTTTTGCATTTTGACTTCATTAAGCATCCCTCTAATGAGTAAATACTGTATATGCAGAAGTGCCCTAATATACACTCTTTAAGATGATAATAACTATAACTGTATACTTAATTACAGATGATAATAACAAACTATAACAAGCTGCACAATACTTCTACAAATCATCCAAACACTTGCAGGAGACGGCACCGTTAAATTATACAGAATGTGGGGAAAACGTGCAGCTTAGTGTGTGTCGATGTGTGAGAGAATGACAGTGTGACGCAGAACATCAGCCTGTAACTCGGAGCTGTAACTGCAGCCTGAGATGAATCCTAACAACACGGAGCTGCTTCCTCTCTGGCTGTGTGAGGCGACATCTTACAGCTGCACTTTCTCCAGTTCTCTCTGTGACACTTGCCCTGATTTCCATTATCATTTCATAATATTCACAGTGTTCTTCTTCTCTATCTCAGGCTGCACGAACAGACACACACACACACACACAAGTGGTGTGTTCTCTCATATGCTAATTTGGGTTTGTTCACTGTTGTGTGTGGTGACATAAAAGAGCAGCTGTTACCAGGGCTCAAAGAGCGAGAGGAGCAGATCCCTCACTGCAGCAAAGAGCACACACACACACACACACACACACACACACACACACCCTTGCTCTCATATAAACATGCAGACTTACATCTGCAAGGATTAATATGATCAAAAGACTTCATCACTAGTCTGTTCATATGGCTCCAAACAGGCTTATGTATGATTGCTGTTATGCAGCTTCTATCCAATCTCTTCCTCTTTTGCTGTGGTTTTAATTCACTGAAAAATGTTGTGCTCCAGTGCTGTCAAGGAGTTACTCCTCCTGCAGCGCCCCAGAGGAGCCACTTCGCCCTGCACAAGAGGACGGGGAACAGACGCTGATTTGCTGGCCTCCTCGAGCACCCATCCTGAGCACAGGAGCCAGTCGCACCGGTGAGTTGAGAAAGAGTTGTTTTTTTCTTCACCATGCAAAACTGCATTTCTCGTTTCCCACAATTTTCTCTGGACCACCAGTTCATGCAGATAGTGGTGTGGTGGATGCCGTCATGAAGATGTGGCCCCCTCCTGCTGCGCCAAAAGACGGAGACCTGGAGAAGGAAGCGGGCCACAGAGGAAGCGGCCGTGTTGTCGGCCAGACTCTCAGCAGCGGCGGCGGCGGCGGTGGCAGCAACGAGGCAAAGCTGCCACCCAGTAGTATCAGACCAGTAGACCAGCCAGGCCTTCAGAGAGTCCTCAGCCATCCAGGCCAACCTAACCCTGCTTCTGTGACCTCCAACACACCCCCTGCTCCAGGTTACACATTGTTCATACTGGTTTAGAATTACTTCCTGGAGTTTTAGCTGCTGCAAACAGAATATTGAATTTAAAGCTGCACTAATCAATACATTTGTATATGCACAAATCACAATCAGATTACGATCTCTCATCTGTAAAGGGTCATATGTTGTTATAAACCCACAGAGAATTAGCTCTACGGAGCCTTTTTAGTCTCTTTTAGCTTGTTTTGGTTTTCTGGCCAATAAACTGATCAACTTCGTTTGCAGCCACAGCAGGAGGCTATTTATTTTATTTTTTTTGCATTTAGCAGCTAAAGAGATCATTATTATTATTCTCAGGTATTAGTAGAATAGATGTGGAAGTTGTTGCATTGTTCCAACTATTGGCTGATGCTTGCTGAAGTATGCATTCAGAAGCTATGACATGCATGTAGACGATATTTATATCTGGAGGATACAATTTGCTTCATTTTTCTTTGGTCTGACAGCATTTTAAAAACCAGCAACAGCTTACATTAACAGTGAAAGTTTAAAGCAAACCTACTCTACCAGAGCAGGGTTTCTCTTCATAAAGTAGTCTTGTTTTAATAATGAGTTTGTCCTATTCATAATTGTTTCTTTGCATATTTAAAGCCAGTTTTAAATACTTATGCAGTGTGGCACAAAGAAAATGTCATGCCATCAGAAAGATTTAAACAATGCCATAATCACAGATTGAAAACATCCTTTGTTAAATTTCTCCATTTGGTTGTGTCTGTCACCGACAGAGCGCAGTCACCAGAGTGGGACCACTGAGTCTGACAGAGCTGAGGCTGGAGAGGAGACAGCTCCACCACCTCCATCTGCACAGCCTGCTGAGACGGCCAGCGACCAGCTGGCTCCAAACAGCCTGTAGGCTTCTTCTGCTCACTCCTAACAATCTCAAAAATAAATGAAGAAAACTAATGTTGTTGTTTACGTTATCCCAATTCCCCCTGCCTCCCTCTCTAAACTCATCCTTCTTTTGTCACTTCTCTGTCAGCGTCGTCCCCGAGGCTGTTGTTCTTTCAGGCGTTTTCCAGGGAACTGCAGCCGCTGCAGAGACTCTGCGTCCTCCACTGAACCTGGACTTCCCTCACTGGAACACACAGGCCACACTGGAGGACATGGAGCTCACCTGCCAGAGACCCACCACGGTCAGTACATTCACCACACATGAGGGTTTCTCATCAGTTGAGATTTAGTAAGCTTTTCTAAACTGTGCTGTGCTTGCATAGGTGGTGCTGTCCGACGACGCAATGGATTTCACAGCGATTGGCGAGTGGGGGGAGCAGCTGGTCAACTCCTTCCTATGCCACTGGAGAGATGGCGGCAAGCCCGGGCGACCTGCACACGTCCTGTGGTGCAATCAGAGCGGAGAGAGCGGCCAGCCCTACGACTTCAAGCTCACTTTTGGAGCAGGAGGAGCGCAGAGGGTGGTGTACGTGGAGGTGAAGTCGACTATAAAGAAAGAGAAGTCGTTCATCCACATGTCTGCCAACGAGCTGGACTTTGCACTAAAGGAGAAGGAGCGCTATCACATATTCAGAGTATACAGCACAGGAGACGCTCAGAACGTTCGCCTGTGTCGCATTCAGAACCTGGCGCAGCATCTCCACACCAAAAACCTGGCACTATATCTCTTTGTTTGAGTCTTTTGTATGTTTTGTGGGAATATTTGCACTACATTAACCCATGCCTAAACATTCATGTCTTTTTAAGTTCATCCTGATTGCAGTGATTTTTAGTTCTTTTGCTCTGAGTGTTTGTAATTTTTCCAGCTAATGAGAAAAATGTGCACGTCTTTTTAATTTGTCTAAGATATTTTTATTGTCGACAAACTGCAGCTGTGTCTTTTCTAGTCAGTGCACAATTTTAAAGGGGACAGTGTGCATACTGAATGTTTTTAGCTTTTTTAATTCCACCTACCTAACCTCTACTGCAGCATTCCAATGAAATAAATAGTTTTTCTGACAGCTGAATCTCTCATGGCTCATGTGTGAACAGTCCCACAGCACTGTTCATCTTTCTTAAAGGGAAAATTCACCCAAAATGTAAAGTTAATTCATCATCTACTCTCCTCATGCTGATGGACAATCAGGAGTTTTGTGGTCCACAAAATATTTCTGGAGTTTCACAACAAAACCGTTTGCAGCATTCTCCTAAACAACTGAAGAAGCTGGAGAACTGATTTAAAACTGAAATAACAACCAAAAAAAACAACAAATGGCTCCATACAGCTCGTCAGCTGTAATCCAAGTCTCAAGAAGCCCCCAAGATCCCAAAAGTAATTTAAAAAGATGTCATTTACACCCTTTTTAAGATTAAATCATCTCAGTAGCTGCTCAGATGAACGTGTCTGTGCGCCATGTCTGAAGTGGGTGCACAATTTTGACAAAAGTTCAGTCGACAAACATACTGCAAGCTGAACTCACTGACTTTTAAAGGTGCAATGTGAAAGAAAAGTTTATTTTTGAGTCTCATTGTCACCTTGTTAAATAATGACACTCTGGGTTTGGGATGTAGGACGGGTCAGCCGCCAGCCCAAAGCGTCAGCTTGTGAAGAGTTGGGAATGAGACACAAAAGTCTTCTTACAAATAGCACCTTTAAATACATCTTTCTCTCAGCTTCCCTGCACAGACTTGGGTTTAGGACCAATTTGCAACACAGGCTTGTTTGAGGGGCGGCTTGATTTGGGTTGGCTGCAGCCGCAAGACATCACAGCAGCCCACTTGAAGGCAGCTCAGCACGGTAAACCTGGTGATGTAAAAGCAATTGGAGGTGGCTCGGTTTGACTCGCTGTGGCCAAAAGTGCTGACAGAAAAACGGCAATAGTGCAGAAACAAGTGACGGAGACACCATTCACCCTTTTACAAGACACTGTACCATCAACATAACTCTGATGCTGTTATTATAAAGTCAAAAAGTGACATAGTGTTGCTTGAAAACAAGTTCCCATGCTGCAACGCTGTGCTATTTTGCTGTGAAGCTCCAGAAATGTTTAGTGGAGTACAAACCTTCAATTGACCGTCCACATCACGAGATAATGATTGAACGTTACTTTTTGGTTAAACTATTCCTTTAAATATGCTTACAGACATTTCTTGTGCATCATTAGCAGAGAGGGATTCTGTCACCTCAGACAGATAAGGCGATTTTAGCTGAGTGGAAGTGCAGCTGACTGGATATGTTCCTCACCAGCTGCCATCGTTTCTCATAAGTACACTGTCACAGCTAACAGGCTCTAGTTGGATAGTGCAAGCATACAGAACATCTTTATGATGCTCACACAGTTCTATTCACTCACACTTTGAGACTCAATTGATACAATTATTACTCCTCCAAGAAAAGGCTATCTGACACTCAAGCTCAGAGATATTTTACACATTTTTTTGCAGGAAAAACAGCCAGATTCTGTGGGGGAGGTGACAACGTAGAGAAAGCAACCCAGCATCATATTGTGTGAAAAGTAAACCGATATTTCCTACTTCTTAATTTCCTAAAATTACCCCAAGAAGCCCTATGGTCCCCTGATCTCCCCATCAGAGCCAGAGCCTGTGTACTTGCTGTAGGATGGTAATCCTTACAAAACAGGGCACTTATTAGCCATGTGACGAGTGTTGGTGGAGAGATCCGAGCAGCCTCAGGGGACAGCACCTCCCTATTTTCATCCTGTGATGCAACTACTCAGTAACCAGAGGGCTGTTTTCTACAAAGAATCAGTCACACTAAATGTATGAAACAAGCCTATTGCAGCATCTTCTGTATTCTGTATCAGAATGAAGGCTATTTACTGCAAATCTGTACATATAATGCTGCAAGAGCTTGTGAAAAAACAACCATACGCTATTTATTTAAGATGCAGTGCAGTGCAGTGCCTAACAGCATATTTCATAGCAACAGTATGGACAAACAATCATCAAGTGAGATGAAGCTGAGCGCGATGCAGCATTGTGAATTACTGTTGTGATGTTTGGTCAGAGATATTGGGCCACAGTCACGAGACAGAACACAGATGAGTACCAGGTGATATTTGTTGTTCCACAAAATAAGAGCACATTTATATTAGAGGAGGGACACTCCACTGCACAGATGCCCCCTCTGTGTTGCACTTATGAGGCATTCATGTGCAGCTTGTAAACTCCATCTTCGGAGTTAAGGCAAGATTTTTGGATTGAAGCAATAACAAAATATTTTTTTTGCCATGGTAGTGATGATTGTTTGCATTTTTAAAGAGCTGTATTTTATAAAAGTATGCGACTGATTTATACTCTATCTATTTTTATTGAAAAATCTTTCACCATGTAATTCCCAGAGAGGGTAGAAGCCTTTGATACAAGGGAGACATTGCCAAGATGGACGAAACAATACAACTTAAGATAAAAGACAAAACAGATCATAATTGTAAGACAAGTTCTGAAGAACTTGTAGTTGTGAATGCTGGCTGTGGAAAAAGCTAACGCCAAACTGAATTGGTGGCTTTAACATTTTTCTATAAGAAGAGTGATAACAGCTGGGTGAGAATAAGCAGGGAGCCACACTGTCATGAACCTGAGTGAGACTGATGTTTGTGTAGCTGGAGTGAACCCTGTTTTTACACTTCCTCCCCACTCTGGCTGGCAACATCCTGCCCCATACACACCAATGGAGATATCTGAAAATTGCCTAAAAGTAATGTATTTTTGAGCTGGGAGAGTGTTGCTATGTCTCAATTCAGGGTCTGCATCCTTCAAAGGACCCTGCCTTTGGGTCTTTGAATGCGAGTAGCAGTGCATCCTCCAAAAAGAGGGAAAAGGAGGCTGCATTTGTGGGATTCATTTGGAGGAGCCTTCGAATTGGGACAGCCTTCGTGCGGCATAGTGACCTCCTATAGTGACCTGATAGTTGCCTCCGAAGAAAGCAGACCCTGAATTGAGACGCAGCATGTATGTAGTATTTTAAGCCTTCACAAAAGGGCGTCGTCAAACCATGACTGGCTGGATGGGGAATGCCCCAAGCCGCTTCTCCACCACCCTGCACACAAGTGATCTGAATCCCCTGCTATCAGTCCAGAGGGATTATGAAAATCAGACCGAAACAAACAAAGATAGTAAGTCTTAAACAAAGGGACTGTTACAAATGGTCTTGAAAAGTTTAAATGGGATTTAAAATTTTAATCATTACTGAAACGTATACCAGATGTGGGATATTTCCTTCGAGCTGAAAGACTGAATGAGTAGTTTTGAAAATGCTTAAAATGAATGTGAAAATGTAGCATTTTTTTAACAGTCCTCCATTCATTGTAATGGGAAATTGTTTGCAGAAAACGATAAATGTTTCTGAAATTCTGAAAGATATCAATGACAGAATAAGAATAATAAAGATCTGTTTCATTGAAGAACAGATATCGTGGGTTGCCTTGAGCATTCACAACCAAAATGGCTCAAGTAGGTGTAGAACAGACACAAATAAGAAAGAGTCACGGAGTTTGTAATCTTTAATTCTGCCAAAGAAATCCGATTAACTGATTTACATTCCTCTCACAGACCTTTCACATGAAGTCTGTCTTCATCTCGGTCTGCACAGTAGAGACAGACAGCAGGTGTACTGTTTGTCTTTCAATCTGACATGATCCGGAGGTGTGATGCTTTTGCCAGAATGATTGTATGACTGAAAAATATGCCAATGATGTGATCGACACACGGATAGAGAAGGCCAAAACAGCACAATATGTGTGAATGATTATTGTTTGGCTCTGAGCCTCAGTGTGCGATCATAAACGTGTCCATCATGTGGAAACATTGTGCTCATGCAGTCAAATACAACACATCACCGGGATCAGAACCCAGTAGGAAGAACTGGGTAAGCAGCCACTTACCTGAGTCAGAGTTCACCTCTGTTTCTTAAAGGTTGCTCAGAAGAACGTGTCCGATCAGCGTTTCCCTGCGCTGGAACAATGTCCACTGTGTCTTCTGGCCTCCTGCATCAGAGAACATCAGAGGTGATCACCTGTTCTGATCATTTGATCTGCAACTGTTCATGAGCCCATCAGTGTCAGAGGAGTGTAATGTTAGACCAGTGGACTGCTTTTGGAAACCTGGAGCCTACACTACCCACAATGTAACTCAGCCACTGAGTGACATCACAGGGGTCAGCTTAACAGAAGACACATGCAGCTGGAGGCTTCATACTACTTTGTTCACAGCACCTGTGTGAAATATGGTGGAGTTAATCTTTATCAGGTTTGTTTATCATGTTCATGATTTTTATAGTTCTTTAGTATAAAAATAAATAAATAAATAAATAAAATATATAAGTTCTACATGTTGTTGTTTTTTTTTCAGAAATGTCGTCCCAGTCACTGAATGTGACAAAGTAATAATGGCAAGGAATGAAAATCCTGCAGGACCAGTTCAGCATTTAATGAAGCGATACCCCTGCATCTGTTATGATATTTCCGACTGCCCCCGAAAGCAGCATAGTCTGTACGGAGACAGCGAGCAGCGGCGGCTCCCGGCGGAGCGGCGCTGCGATTGGCCAGAGCCGAGAGGAGGGGGAGGGTTTTTCTCCCCCCTCCTCGCCTCCCGACTGGCAGCTCCTCTCCTTCTCTCTTCTCCTCTCCTCTCCTCCCATCCTAGAGGACAGAGCGATGCGGAGACAATAGGACGCAGAGCCGGAGGAGGCTGCAGGATGCTCGGTGACACATCCACCGTCTCACGGCTGCACGGACGCTTCGCACAGGACGCCGAGAGCAGGCGTTTCTCCCGGATCACCTGGCCTTAGTATGCGCTCAGATCATCTCGTGTGTTCTCCAGCAGCCCGGGCTGACAGGGCGGACTACACAGCCCCCATATGGGAACCAAGTGAAGGGTGAGTGCTGGAACAAACCCGCGTCATCCATCCTCACCTGCACCCGGACCCCGACCCGTACCCGGACTAACCCTCCTCTGACTCACTCACTTACTCAGCAGCTGCTATAATTCCCGGGCTGTGTTACACTGCGTTACACTGGTATTCAGTGTATGAACGATCAGGCCTGTTCAGTGCAGCAGCGTACACTGAAAACAATGCTGTGATTGGCCCTTCATTTTGTGTGTTTGTGTGTGTGTGTGTGTGTGGGGGGGGGGGGGGCAAAAATGCAGCTTTTGAGATTTTCAGTCATTTAGATTGTTAACACTATTTGTGTAGTAGAAGTGGAATTTGTGTTGATGACAACACGCACCATGCATTTTGGTGGCAGTCAGGTATCTGCAGCAGCTCTCTGTGTGTGTGTGTGTGTGTGTGTGTGTGTGTGCGCGCCTGTCACTTGCTCCTGAGCTCTGTTACACTAAAGTGATGGTGATGGTGCTCAGAGCCAGTGCTGTCTCAGGACACACTGCAGGTGGGATCCGACATGACGTGGCCCCACAGAGAGCTGTAGCTGAGGATGTCTGGTGAACAACAGCCGACCACCATGTTTACATCCCAGCAGCCTCCCTGCACACGCTGCTCCCACTGCTCGCTGGGCCAACGACCACTGATTTGTGTGTCTTCCTCAGAAGACTGAAGGGGTGCGTGCGCATTATGTTGCACTATTGTCACTCAGAACACTTGCTACTAATGAAATCCTCACTCATTGTTTCACGGAGGTAATGTGGGTGTCTGTTACAATAATCCTCTGTTGCTTCATGTATTCTGAGGCCACAGTGGAGGGCTGTGTGGTTGTGTGTGTTAAGCCCGAGACACAGCTGATCAAAGTGGGTTTAAGGTTCTTGATGGCGCGTAAAAGCAGACACATCACACTGGCACACGTACACAATCCACTTCAGGATGATGAGTCACAGATCACAATGTAGGTCACTTAGACACACTGGTGTCCAGCGGTCCTCGCCAGCAGGTGTCTCGCTGGCAGGTGGTAACTCTGTCCTCATCACATCAAAATACAGCTTGGTAGGAAAATGGGAGATGACCTGATGAAGCTTCCTGACAGAGAAAAAATTGTGTCAATTCAGCCCCATCAGCTGGTGTTGTAAAAAGAGATGCACTGTAACCATGTAATGAGCCGAGAGCTTAATGTTTTTGGCTACCCTGCTGGAAAAACCAGCATAGACCAGCATATGTTGTGTTTTGGTGCTGGTTGTGATGGTGCTCCCTTGACACCATTATTCGGGACACGTTTTGAATGACTTACCTTTCACTGAAGAGTTTGATTGACTTTCCCTCTGAGAGTTAGACGAGGAGATCAGTGCCACTCTTCTTTCTATATGCTAAATATGAGCTTAGCATAAAGCTCACTGCTAACACAGTGAATGTGTTGTCTCTTCATGGGGAGATACTTGCTATAGGCTAACACTGTCTTGGCCGCACTAGCGAAATGTGGGGGCCTCTGCGGCTCTTTGCTGGAAAAACAGACCTCAAGAAGTAAAGTTGAAAGGTGCTGGTAGACAGTTTTTTACCTTTGGACCGAGCCATGCTATAGCCTTGTCCCTGTGCTCTCAGTCTTTGAGTTAAAGGACTGCTGCTCGTTGAACACGCTGCTACTCTTGTAGTCACATGTGTGATTAGCCTGCGTTAGCTTGATTTCGACATGTATTTAAAGGAATCTGGTTTCCATGTGTAGTGATGAGCAGTCATCTTTGAGTTGGCTTTGGCTGTATGAAGGTGAACGAGGCGCGATACATTAGCATCAATGCAATCTCAGGAGGCCGTCTGACCATGATTTAGCTGGTTATTAGTTCTTGTGAGGCAATCTGTTCATAGATGTCATCCCCTAAACCCTGTCGCCATGCATTCTTGATAACCAACCGGGCACTACAGCTGGATGTTAGCCATAAAGACCAAAGCTGCTCCTTTGATTGTAGTTTATTAAAGGGGACTGTCCACGTCAAATAAATAAAGAAATTCAAATGTCCCAAGTTGATAATCGATGAGGCAACGCTTCATTTTCACACAGTTTTGTATGACGAGTCAACAACAAGTTAATTCATTCTTATGGAGACCTGTGTGCTGTCCGCTGTGTTTGTGAAACTCCTCCTTTCATGTTTTGAGTACGTTACAAAAAACTCAAGCTTGGAATTGCAACCTTGAGGCTGCTGCGACAGTAGTTTCCTGACCCACACTGGCCCCCACATCGAAACATGCTAGTTTCCATATTTCACATAATGCGACTCGATGTAATACATGTATTTCAAACATTAATGCCTGTTTGTACCACTGGACTCAAGTGACAGCCTGATGACATCATTACGACTTCATCCAGTTTTTTTTTTCCTCAGACAGTTTCTAAATTCCCTTTAAAAGCCAGTGTGACTGTGGGATTGTTGACTTTCTTCTTATTAATGAGAGGGATTCATATCTGGTTTTAGGCCGTAGGAATTCTGATTTCCTCGAGGTCAGAGGTCTGAGGTC
Organism: Sparus aurata; assembly: GCF_900880675.1. Taxonomy (NCBI): domain Eukaryota; kingdom Metazoa; phylum Chordata; class Actinopteri; order Spariformes; family Sparidae; genus Sparus; species Sparus aurata. The sequence continues at coordinate 2,949,961 of NC_044206.1, forward strand.
AGAGTTCAGTCACAGGAGGAGGAGGTCTGAATAATCACTTTAATGACCTGTAGACAGAAATCTGCTCCACTGGGGATTTGAGCTGCTAATATGTCGGTAGGTGCTGTTGCGATATTGGCCATCATATTCTTTGTCTTTCTTCACACACACACACACACACACACACACACTTGCTGGCACTTTGCTACTCAACGTTTCTTGTCATTGTGTGCCGCTCTCCCTCTCTCTCTTCCCTCATTATTTTCTGTAGCGTACACCACTCACTGTCAGTGCCTGCTCTCTCTCTCTCACACACACACACACACTAACACACACACACACACACACACACACACACACACACACACACACACACACACACACAGCAGTCGGTCATTTGATCATGTAAAGCAGAAGATGAATGTGGCCATAAATCATAATTGCCTTATGTGCGTGCTGCTGACGCTCCTCACATGGGGACGGGGGGAATGTGTACATTTTGCGTCAGAAAAACTGGAAGTTCGTTGAAATGGAAGAAGGATGAAGACGGCGTTGCTCTAATTGTGCGAGGGCAGTATGGCTGCATCAGCGGGGGTGGATGAGGCTGTGACCATCGCCTTGGCTCGCTGAATGTGCTCTGCTGCTCAGCTCTGGTTGCGCAAGCAGTCTGGGATTTAGTCAGCTGCGGCCCCTGAGTGTTGGACCTGGTGGCACAGAGTGTCTGTTGAGAGAGGAGGAGGAGGAGGAGGGCTGGATTTGTGGTCAGCTGAAGGGAACGTGGCGTATTCTGTATTTCCAGTATGATATGCGTTTTGAAGCCTGTAGGAGTGAGCAGGTGCAGTCCTGAAGGGGGCAGAAGGAATGTCATGAAACTTTTGGTTAAAAAAAACAAGAAAATCTTTGCCACATATATTTTTAGGCAGTGTTGTTATCGGGGTTTGCAACCAGCAGTTATTTTCTTCATCAAATCATTTATCGGTTGATTTTTTAAATTAATTTCTTTTTTATATGGCCTATAAAATGTCCAAAACTGGTCAGGGCTGGTATGCTGAGCTGCAGGGGCTGGACCCAAACGCAGAAGACAGGCAACCAGGTGAATCTGACATCAGAACTGAAGCACAAACGGACATCCAACACATGAACAGGCGAGTGTTTGTGGGAATCTGCAGGGCTGGTGAGGGGGAGTGGGAACAGGTGAGCGTGGGTGACAGTTAACTGCAGAGGACAAAGGAAGAGGCTCCAGGTGCGCGGATGGGTGGCGTAGTTAGGTGATACAGCAGGGCAGGACAGGCTGAGGCCATCTGGTGGATGAGGGGAGAATTGCACTGAAGGGTTACAGGAGACAGACTGGGACAAATGAGTGACAAATGCCCGTCATCATTTAGCTTAGCACAAGTTACCGTCTTCCAATTTCTTTCATCCAAAACAATCAACCATCTCATCAGACTCTTCACTTCCCTTGTTTTGGGTTTTGCAGACGTGCTGCATTTATTATCAATTATTTTGCTGCTATTCTGCAGCTTTTTTGCTGCTTTGATTGGACAAATAATGAATATACTCCCCCAAGTGCAGGATGAGTCATCAACATTTTTAATGAGTTTTCCAGGAAGTTGTAAACAGCTGTTTTGCCACTGTTGGCTGATACCGACAAATAGTTTGATATGGAGCGAGACATATGTCGGGAAAAAACTTAAACAGCAATTTTGACTTCATGGGAACTTTAAAGAGGAGCCCCAGAGCGAACTACAACATCGACATAACATCGTCCTGCGCACTTGTTCTGGTGAACACGTGAGCAAAATGGTGCTGTTACTGTTGCTACTGTTGATCTGATTGATTCTGTGATGTTAGCCCGTGATAGACAGATGGTTCGTCCAATCAAATGTATTTTTTCGCCTGCCTGTTCCTCTTGCTTGTAGTTTCTAGAAGCTTCCTCCCAGATGGCTCGTTGTAACAACATATTTGGCGGTTCAGGTTACAAGTGGCACTTTTCACTTCACACATAGTCATCTGCCCAGTTGTTGATAAGAAATACTGATGAGTGCAGCCGTCAGACACCAGACAGGGATGGGGTGCTGTGCTTCCACACTGAGCAGAGCTGAAGATGTGAGAGATCTAGAGACAGGCATGATACTGATGAACAAACAGTGGATCAGGTGTCAAGATATCAGCCTGTATCGGCCTCCAATTGGAAGCTTTAGAGCATATTTCAGGGTTTCTCCTTTTTCTGGTGCTGATTCCAGACGAGGATCTAATGAACCTAATGGTTCTATCATTCAAGTTGTTATTTTTTGAATGTGTGTGACTTTGACAGAAGGCAGCAGGGTTTATCAGAAGTGTGGTGTTTATTTCACAAGCTTGTCTTTTTTTAAAATGAAAGGTGCAATATAAATTACGTTTTATGATTCTTACTCCTCAACACTAACTTTTTTACTAACACAGTAAAAAAAGAGGCACAAGTTGCTCATTTAAAGGGGACAGGCTCCAGGGTGAGCGCATCATAGCATCACATCACATGTTTACTATCCAATCAGATTTAAGCTCTGGAAGGGTGCTGTCCAATTGCTTCAGCAGCTGTTTCTGCAAGGGGTGTGACGCAGCTGTGCATGCATTACAGCTATTGTTAACACTGAACCTGTGTGATGCAGCGTGCACACAAACATACACACACACACACACACACACACACACACACACACACACACACACAACACACACACACACACACACACACACACACACACACACACACACACACACAGTGGGATAGCAGACTTCCACTCGACATGGAGAGCCAACATTTGTCCTGACCTGATGACTCATTCTGCTATGACTCTGATCTGTTTTTATATAAATACAGATGCAGCTCTCTTTGTGGTAGACACACACATACGCACACACACACACGCAGTGTCAGGTGTGAAGGCTGTTATTGTGTGATTGAAGTTTACAGAACTCATCCTGCCTGACAGACAACAGAATTGTTGCTTTTCATTTTGGATGTGAACTTTGGTTTAAAACCGAACGTTGCTGTGAAATCACTCAGTCTACCTGTGAAATGATTTAGTCTCATTTCTAACATTTCGGCAACATATTCAAAAAACATGAAAACTAAAAAAACACTGATTACATAACTAACCAGACAAAACACTGAGCAGGTCATATCATCATAACATCTGTTGGACAGTTGTTTGATTGGACCTGCCAACTTACTGCCTCTATCAATTATATATTTGTGTCTTTCCTTTGTTGTCTGGTCCAGATAATACATTCATATTGTTTTCACACTGATGACAAATATCAGCTCGGTGTCAGTCCTGTCTTATGTCGCGTTCCGGCAGATGCTCTCCGCCATGTGTGTCTGTTTAAAATGCCAAAGGAAATCTTCCTGTGTGTTCACTGCCATCAAATGAAATGGTGGAGACAGCAGACTGACTGATTGCAATCTTAATGTAGCTGAGCCCATCAGACTTAAAGTGGATTTAATTCACTGGCTTAATCCACTCAGTATCAACGCTGCTTCCAGGTGTATGTTTATTAACGATGACAGAACAATTACAACACATCAAACAGTAAAACACTCTATAACAATATATGATTCAAATTATAATCACAGAAAGAAATGTACTTAACTTTGTAATATCTAGTAGCAAGGGGAAGGCTGTAACTGCTGAGACAGAGACATTAGGCGGGATATGAAACAATGGGAGGAAATGAAAAGCAAAACAAGACACATGTGAACGTTAGCTGCCACATTTTCATCCTGGCCACTGGGCTGCCTCAGTGACAGCAGCACGGGCTGATGTGAGGCGTCACTCTGAACTAAGGCATCGTGGTTCCCATGACAACAAGCTGGCGTGTAAAAATACCACACCTTAAAGTGATACATGAAGTCAAATATATTCAGGATTATTATCTTGGGATCCTCTGCAGAACACACACACACACACACACACGCACACACACACACACACACACACACACACACACACACACAGTGCTGCATGTGTCCTGCAGTGCTACAGTTAGCACTTCTAACCCTTGACAGAAACAAATGGCCTTCTCTGTTTACAACCCCCTGTCCTCCCTCTTGTGTGTGTGTGCATGTGTTTATCACATGTGTGTGTGAGAGCTTTTATTTAAGGCAGAGAGCGAGCTGCAGTACATCGTCTCTGTGCCGCCATTTATCACCCAAACTGACTCATCCCTCCTCACCTGCCGCTGTCAACCGCTCTTTCTGTCTGCTTGACACAAAAGAGGCGACACTCCCACAGAGGAACACAGCGGCCTGCGAGGGGATGACGATGTGCTTCATCCAGCCTGCCGGTGTGTGTGCCTACTTAGTCACAAAGCTGGTGACTGAACATGAGAATCACATTTTCTGCATCCTGGAACCATATTTAACTCTTTGAAGGATTTGGGGGAGTACATCATGTAAATGTCATCTGGATGTTTGTTGTGTTGATGATGAATATGGCAGCAGGCTGAGGGTTGCTGGATTTTCTGTGAGCAACTGCAGGAAGGAAGATTCACAACCGTCTCCTCAGGGATGAGAGAGGCAGCTTCAAGCTCTTCAGGTTATGTAACTTAGTGATTGTGTGTGTGTGTGTGTGTGTATGTGTGTGTGAGTGCGTGTATGCACACACCTGTGTAAACTCCTATATTTCTTCTACATGTGCCTGGATCTATAGTGGCTCAGGTCTTGGCAGTTGCTGCTCAGGAAGAAAAAAAAGAAAGCAATCACTAAGAATAATCACACTGCAGCAGGGAATGGATTTGCTCGAAAGGACTGCTATTTGCTGTGTGTGTGTGACTCAGCTCACAGCTCAGCTCTTGCATCCCCCTTGGCGAGTAGCATTTAGAATTACTCAAGCCTTCACTGCAGATAATTAGCATTTTCAGTGACTATCACGCTGCAGATCAGAACAGGCTGTGAGCTGCAACATCCACGGCTTGTTGTTCATCACTGACCTTGAAAAACCACCAAAATATCACAAACATCGCATGAGGGTACATGTACATGCTGTGTGTCCTATATGTTTCCTCCATGTGTCCGTACCCTCACAGACAACTCTGGACGTGGTGACAGTGTGACTGCCACTCAGACGGCAGAATAAATGTTGGCAATGTGTGTTTCTGCATACCACAATATACATTTTTAAACTTGACATTTCTTTAGTTTCAATTTTCAATTTTATGTTGTGACAACTCAGCTACTCCTGCTCTGGTTAGGTTTAGGCACAAATACCACTTGATAGGTTTAGTAAAACATGTTTTTGGCCTGTTTTAACCCTGTCAGGTCACCATTAACACAGCTGGAAATCGTCCCATTTACGCTCACAAATGTTAAACCACAGTCCTGAATCGGCCGTGCAGCATTCTCTCCTGTAACTCCACCATCACCTTCACCTGCCTCCTGATTTAACAGTAGAACATGTGAACGTGATGTGACTCACACTGCAGAAATGTCATATGGTATGTACCCTGTCATAACACATAGGAAATTTGAACATGTCAGGGTATTGAATTGAATTGAATTACAGTAATGTAAATTGCCAATATTTTAACCAATAAGGACAAACATTGTGATTTTGTCAAACACGTGTATTGTATATTTCTTTTTATATCTTGGATGTGATATTAATGGGGCTCTCAATATAACCCATTCATTTCGATTGATTAATTATAGAAAAACAAAAAAGATCGTTACAGGCGCATGGCTCTAACCATCAGAGAACTTCAAGCTGAAAATATTGCCTCATTTTTCTGTTCAGAATGTCCTTTTATTCATTGATTCACATCTATCATCTCATCTTCCACCATTTGCTATGAAAAGTTTTTAAGTGCTTACATATTGGTATGTGTGATTAATTTTGAATAATTGATCACAAAGCTTGTTATTAATTAGATTCATCTTTAATCGCTTGAACTGTTTTCTTGTGTGACTGTCAAAATGTGAAATGTTGGAAAACCACAAGGAATGTTGACACTTGATAGACGTGATATCTGTTTCACAGGTTAGACATGGAGTTTTTTTTGTACATAATTGTTGTAATTCATCCATTAATATGTCACATTTTATTTATCTTTTGCTATTTGTAACCTTCATGATGAATAATGCAGCTGCTGATAAGAACAATAATGACAGTTGTTTTAGAATTATATTGTGTTGTCATAAAATGATTTTTTATGTTTATTGTTTTTAATGTTATTTGTTTAAATAGGTTCATTGCAAACAAATAACAATAAATCCTAGCAGTCGCACAGCTGAACACTAACAACAAAGGTGATACATTAGCTCTGTAGCTCATATTGAATCACTCTGTCAGCGTTCAAAATCAAGGGGCTGTTAAAAACTGATCGACTGGTTAAGATCAAGAATTCACTCATTACAATGTGTGTCCTCTGTTGTTTCTGCACACTGACACCAGGTGTTAGCTGCTGCTGCTGCTGCTCTTGTCCTGCCTGAGCATCCATTCCCCAGTTTTCTGCCTGTTCCATCCCCGTAAGCGGTCCCCAAAATGAGCTCCTCTCCACTAGTGTCTCGAGCCAACATGGACATCCTGGACGAGCTGCAGCTGATCGCAGCCCAGAACCTGGAGAGGCTGGAGGTTAACAAGTACTACGAGGTGATCAGGGAGCTCGGCAAGGGCACCTACGGCAAGGTGGACCTGGTCATCCACAAGATCAGAGGTGAGGGTACACTCACACACGCATACTTAAAACAGCAAGAACCTGCTGCTCTTAATAAGCCAAAAGGTCTCCGGTAACATAAAAGTCTCTGAGGTGCTTTTTCTTTCTGTTTTGCCCTGAAAGGAACAAAAATGGCTCTGAAGTTCCTAAAAAAGAAGACAACCAAGCTGAAGTCTTTCCTGCGGGAGTACAGCATCTCACTCTACCTGTCTCCCTGCCCTTTCATCATCAACATGTTTGGCATTGCCTTCGAGACAGATGAGTACTATGTATTCGCACAGGAGTACGCTCTTGCAGGAGACCTCTTTGATATCATTCCTCCACAGGTGCTCCATCTCTCTGTTATTCTGACTGTTGCCCTCTCGACATTATTGCTTTTGGGTCAAGGACATCTTGACAAGTTCGTAAGAGATAGAATCTTAAGTGTAGGCAAGATCAGTGAAGAACAAGGTCATTACGAGGTCATCAAACACTGACGCTTTGAGTTAGTTGTTTGTTGAGTCTCACAACCTTGGGATGAGTGACATTACATTCGTCTAGAACCACTTAGCGCACTTTTAACACATAGCATGTGCTACTTTGCGACAAAAACAGCCAGTGCAGTGATGCATTTGTGTTACATCCCTCTGTCCGTTCCTTCAGGTTGGTCTTCCTGAGGCAGTGGCAAAGCGCTGTGTTCACCAAGTAGCCATCGCTCTAGACTACCTGCACTGTAAGAAGCTGGTCCACAGAGACATCAAGCCTGAAAACATCCTCATTTTTGACCGAGAGTGCCGCAAGGTCAAGCTGTCTGACTTTGGCATGACACGCCGTGCTGGCTCACCAGTGAAAAGAGTGAGTAACATTTGTCTATGACCGCTAACGCTGTCTTTTTTTGACCACGGTGTTGACCTGTTAAGTTTCCCCTGCAGGTGAGTGGCACCATCCCCTACACGGCCCCGGAGCTCTGCGACGTGTCCCGTCACGAGGGTTTCTGCGTGGACTACAGCACTGACGTCTGGGCCTTCGGTGTGCTGCTGTTCTGTATGCTTACCGGCAACTTTCCCTGGGAGAAGGCGCTGCCCTCCGACTCCTTCTACCAGGAGTTCACCCGCTGGCAGAGGAGAAGGACGAACACGGTGCCATCCCAGTGGAGGCGCTTCACTGAGCAGGCCCTCCGCATGTTCCGTCGGCTGCTCTCCGTGGAACAGGATCGCCGCTGCTCCGTCAAGGAAGTCTTCGGGTACTTCAGCCACTCCTGGATGCTGGATGCAGAGAACAACAACAATGGCAACGGAAACAGCAACAGTGGTGGTGGTGGAGAGAGGGTTAGCAATGGCGGAGGAGGAGGAGGTGGAGGAGGAGGCGGCGGCGGGGGGCGAGGGGAGGTGGAAGGCACTATCTCATCATCCTCTTCTGGAGAGGAAGATGAGGAGCTCCTTGTGGAGCGGATGAAGCAGCAGACTTTATCTCCTCTCTCCCCACTCTCCCCACTCTCTCCCCTCTCTCCCCTCTCTCCCCTGTCTCCAGCGGCTGTAGAGAGGGGAAGCGGTGGAGGGGCTAAGGGTGGGATGATGGAACAAGGTGGTGGCCACCATTTTGTATCCGTCTCCACCAACAGCTCTGTGTCATCCACCAACAGTTACGATCGAATGCCGCGAGAGAACAGTTCGCCAGGTGGTCGCATGCTCGTGGCTACGCCCATTGAAATCTGCGTCTAAGTGCGTCAAACGTTAACGCTGTCACTGACTCACCAGGACACACTTTTATACCTCTCATCCAACCACGTAGATGTGCATGCATGGAAAAAGAAACAAACAGAAAGTGAATATTAACACATTTTCTGTTTTAAACATCTTGAGAAGGAAGAGCACACAAGGAAGACTTGGACAGTATTTGTAGAATACATCCATTCAAAGTGAAAAGACTCCAGAAGAAGCCTCATGTACACTTTGATTTTGATGATGAGTTTGGTGAAACCCAGAGGAAAAATTTAAAATTGCTTCCATTCGAGATTCCGTCACTAAAACCATCTGAGAAGAAGACCAAAACGTATTTCTTAAAGCAATACTTCCAGCAAAAACAGCAAACAGAGGCACGAAAGAGGGAGAGTGCAGTGTGATCTCTGCAGGACGTGAGCGGTCGTCATTTGTAATGAAGCCAAGGGACAAAGCATCTGTATTTTTGAAGAAGAATAAAACAGGAGTGCAATGGAAACCTTTGAGGATGAGCAAAAGGAGCGAGCGGTGGTTTTAATGTTTTATGTGTAACACAAATGTGAACGTGTGAGTGTGTCTGTTTGTGTGCGTCACTACGTATGAATCCAAAAGAAGTGGATTTATTTTGCTTTGAGAATGTTATTTATTTGAATCTAAAAAGACTACTCACTATTTTTTCTATTGTTTTTTTTTGTAAAGCAGCTTTCTTTGTTTTCTTCCCATTGTAATTTGATGTTCTGCCATAGTTGTGTCAAGTCCACTTCTCTGTGCACCACATGTGGCGGCTGCAGTACATACTGGTGTGAACCGCTGTATATTATGTATGTGGGTTATCAGACAGAATATTTCCATGAAGTCAGACTTAGACCGAGATAAGGCTTATGATGTCTCTGTTCTTCATGTCAAACATATCTACTTCACCACTGAAAGACTATTTTCTACTCACTCTCAAGATTCTGTTTGTATAGCTTTAGTTTCCTTTGACGCTTTTTTCCAAAAGATTCTGTTTGTATTGCTGTTTTCTTTTAAACGTTTAGCAAAATGTATCGTCTGAAAAGAATAATGATCAATTAGCATTTGCAATTCAATCTGATGGGGGGAAAAAATTCACAGAAGATGTTAAAGAGTCACCTTTTGTAAATGCATGAGTAGCTCAAACTTACCTTTACGAGAAATTTAGACCGGCTTTACAAAAAAAAAATTGGGGAAAAAAGATTTTAAAAAGAAGGCTGTCGTGACGTGAAATTTTTGCTGTAGCACAATTTCTTGCATCATGTCCCAGAGTTAATATTGCCGTCATGGTCTCCTGAGATATCCTGTGGCTAAAAAAACACAAAAAACCCCAAACAATAATTTGTTTCTATTCAGTGTGTTGTATTTGTATTGGTATTAATGTCGTGTACATCTTACCACCTTCAAGATCAGAAAAAAGCAAAGCATGAGGATGTAGAGCAAGAGGCTTGGATTTAAATCGCAGGTAGGGACTTAAAATGATGTAATTTTTAGAAGAAGTTTTTGCTTCTGAATTGCCACTTTTATTGAAGTAGTGTGGCGTAGATGTTTTTTTACCAAGTTAAAATTAACAGCAAAAAAGTAATCAGTTTCTCTCTTTGACTCATCACCAATATTACCTGAATAATTTAAAGAAAAAAAAAAGGATTGGATCTATCATAGGAATGGCCGTTTTGTGTGTTGCTTTCCAGACATAAATCTGCATGAACTTGTATGTGCTAAAGCTCTGTTGTGAATAACCTGCTCTGTTTCTCCTGTCACAAGCTGTAGTACTCAGTAGACGTAGTATAGCTGCAAACAACATGTTTCTTTATCTTGTGAGAGTCACAGGCCTCAGCCGGGATATGCCTGACTGAGGATCAGCTCACCTTACGCAAACGGTTTGGATCATGTTTATCAAAGCTGCTCCCGTATCAGCGAGCGAGTATGCAAATGACTACATCTTGTGACAATCTCTGACCTCATCAGCAGCCTTCTGACTCAGAACAAAGGACAGTCCTGATACAGACACTGTAGCCGTGCTGTTTTCTGCAGCCGCTTGCTCTCCATCAGCCAGCTGCAAGCAGCATGTGCTGGCTCTGCAGCGTACAGCGTGTGAGCTCCAGCACAACAGAGTTCACATGACTGTATGAACAAGGGATTACATTGGCCTGTACATTAGCTCCTCGTCTCATTCCTTCTCCTCAGTGTTCCCCCTTAAACCTTCTCCTGAGCACTTCGCAGATGTATCTACAGTGCACCAAACGCCCATACTAACAAACTATTCAGTCTGATTGGAAGTCAAGTGATACCTTTTGTAAATCTGGCAGTGGCGGAGCCAGGGTGCTGCCAGTGATGGCCTCTTCTGTGTCATTTGTTCATCATCAACAGAACCCACGTAGCTTAATCACAAAATACATTGCAAAGTTGACATCCTGTTCGTTAGCATCAAGCTGACGTTTGTTGTTCAGGGCATGCCACCGCAGGCGTTTGTGTTTCTAAGAGGCAGAAAACAGTTGGACCTTTTTCTACGAGCGTTTTAGCCTCAGTGTCAAATCCAGAATGCTTCTTGACATTACCTCTCACATAAGTTCCTGTCATGATAATTTGTTGAACACAGCCAACTGGTTTCCTCCATTTTGCATTTTTCCATCTTTGACAGCAGCAGCGGTGTAGTTTAGCTCCAGGTGCCTTTAGAACACACAGAGATAGAATATTGCATTTTATGCCATGTTTGAATTTAGAATCAAAAGTGACAGCTCCAGAGGCCAGACTGACGCTTGCAGCACTCATTTCTTCCCTTTATGGGACCTTTCCTGCTAACAGCTAAGCTAGTTTGCCAACTTTTTTTTGTGTGTTGTGCAGGAGTTTTGTTAAAATTCCCCTGAAGTGTTCATGTTAACAGACATGTTATGTTGGCACACTGCTTTATCTCTTGGTATGTTACTGCCACCAAACTGTCAGCAGCATAGTACTCCGTCTCCCCAGATGAAGCCTGTTGGTTTAAAGCCTAGCATTAGCTGAGTATTTCAGCCGGCATTCATCTGCCTCCTCCCACTGTCTGTGGCTGTAGTGAGCGTTTTCAAAGTGTCCGTCTCTAAAGGAAGTAACAACAACCCCTACACACTGAAAATAGCAAGTTACCCTAATAGTCGCTAATAGTACCAACCCAAACAAGCAAGCAACTCTTTGCTTTCCTTTTGATGGGATTTAGACACTTGGCTGCCAGAGCTCACCTTCCCATTGATAAATCAAGTCGCTATTTTGATGCGATTTTGTCGGGGCACAGTGGCTATGTCCTGGGCTTAGTGCCACCCAAGACAAGTGCAAGAGATTTAAAGAATTACAAAGCTGCTCTTATTTATTTTTTTTGCAAGTCCAAGTCGGTCGTCAAGTCTCTTATGGCTGTAATGAGCATTCTATCATTTGCCTTTATGTCATCAAGTCTGATTCGAACTCAGCATGTACAGTGTTACCACTCTTATATCTCTTACTACAATATCAGCATTGATCAGTTTTCTTGTATACAATCACTTTAAACACTCAAACAGATTTTAGTATGAAAAAACACACTCGCAGACTGGAGTCCCCATCTCTGGCACAAATGTGGAGTTGTTAAGAATGTCACAACTCCACAGGGTCATTTTGAGTTTGGAAACAAATGTCTTTCAGAGAAGTGTTCTGAGTGTGTTCTGGGGTCTTACTCTCACAGTTCTTCTTTGAAACAAGGAAATTCATCATCATTTTGGCCCACAGGACTATTCAGTGGTGATTTTCGAAACATAGACACATTCTGCTTATTAACAAACATTCTCTAACTTCCACTTCATTGTTTACAACAGTCCATTCATTATGATCTCTCTGTAATGGCAGACTGTTTTTCTTCCTTAGTGAATAAAATGTGAATAAAAAAAGTGATACAAACTCTGTGACTAATCTGTGGCACCGTGCCATGCAGAACAAACTGAATAGGGTACAAACTTCTGTGACAAAGTGTGTAGTTGTTTCAGCCACTGGTATAAATACGTTGGCTCCGCCACGAAAATCTGTGTGAGATAGTAACACGGGGTGCACCGCAGATTCATCTGAGATTTCTGAGACACAATGGCTGAGATGTTAAAAAAATGTTAACCGATACTAAAGAAACAATTTGATTTTCAGTTTGTTCTTGGCATAATTCCATCTAAATTGATTTGTGCAACAATAAGACAATAGAATGTTACAGTGGATGTTTTGGTACAGTGATTTATTAGGATGAAACACAAGTTGATTGAATCAGGTCCAGTATCCTCCGCTGACCTGGGATGAAGGAGGAGTCACACATTATGGGATACATCACCTTCCCTTTTCTTCCTTCCAACGTCTGAATCAGCGGCTGCTGCCTCCTCACATCATCCATGACGTAATGTGTTGTAATGGAGTTCCAGTCTAGTCTCCACTGTCCAGTGACATATTTCACAGCATTATGATTTTGGTGGAGTTTTAGTGAGTAGATGACCACAGCACTAGAACTCGTGTCCGGTTCTGTCTTTGCAATACAACTGTCTTCCTGTACACTGAGATTTACTCAATAAAATGAGAATTCTTGTTGGAGTCATCTTTGGTACTGGGATTCGTTTTGTCTCCCGCCCAGGAGTCAGACAGGTAGAGCTGATTCATTACAGTACAGTACATAACAATACAGTACAGTACAATTTTACAGTGTATAAGATATGGAATATGGTGAAGCTTTAGGATTAGCATAAAATCATTTAGAAAATAAGAACCCAGTAATTATTTTAATCTATAATTTTTTAATTAAACTTTTTAAAAAATGGTGAATATTTAATAAAGAATTGTATTTTTTTTTTTTTATATATATATAGAATATATGTCAAAATATTCTTGACATCTTAACTCCTCAGCCAGTCCCTCAGGAGTGTGGGTGAATTCTATATTCAACCAAAACGGTTAAGGGCTAGCTCGATAGTGAGCATGCTAACTTAGTAAGATATCTCTGCAATCCAACATGCAACAGTCAATGATATAATGTTAAAACTGTCATGTATTCAAATTCTGTTAGTCACACACTTAATGTTTTAAACTACAGCTCTTAATTCTTTAACATTAGCTGCTAAAAGCCCCGCTGAGTCTGTGAGCAGATGTCAGTGAGTTCAGGGTGCTGGATGAGGACAGCTGAGGTGAGACTGAACCTAACAGTTACGCTGTGGGCTGTAACACCCAGCGAGGCCTCACTGCTCTGTGGAGCTGAAGGCACCACAGTGTGATGATTATCTGGATGTTTAAACTGATTACAGCACTTTTCAGCTGCATGTTGTAAAACCACAACATTGTGCGAACAGATGCCACATTACTCTATAGAACTGAGGAGACATTAAAGTCATATTGTGTCTTTTTAATAGAAGACAATTTGACGTCACAGTAGGTGTAAAGAATGAAATGAACGTTACTGGCATCACCTGCTGCTCTCCTCCTGCCACCAGGCAGAACTTCTGCTGTGAAGAGGACTGATGGGTTCGTCACTTCACTCCTGTCACATTACATACATTTGATCCACTGTTAATGCAAAATGTCTACTAGAGTTCCTTTAAATATATTCACAATTATCTAATATTTTTCACAAGTTGACATTGTTTTATTTTGAAATTAATTGGTTCATATATTTATAAATAGTAATTTCCTAAGATATTATTAATGCATTTTTCTATATACATATTTTCACGTCTTAGTGCTCTTGGGTCTATAGCATAAGACAATATAAAATCATAGATAATTAAAGATAATTAGAATCATACACAAAATGTTGCCACCAGTCATCCAATAACACAACTCTTAGAGAGAACCCCATGGTTGAACAAAAATATTTATTTTGGACAATTACAAGAGCTCTGAAGCTCTGAGAGGCGACCAAAGTGGTACAAAAACTTGCCATAAAATAATGATGAAAAATGTGACACGAGTTGGTAGTCCTAATCCCATGTTAAACCTAAAAAACAGCACAGCACTGACAGACACACGGAGGCGGTGTCGGAATGTGATGAGTAGTGTGTACCAGGACAGAAGGCTTTGCATCTGAGGAGATGACCACATCCTGCTACATGTATCATTGCTCCAGTCAAGGGGGTTTAACACGATGAGCCAAAGAGAGAAACCACAAATAAAATTCAAATCATTAGTAGATCTGAAATTCAGCCCTGAGATTAACACACGGACAAAACATCGTTTTTAAAATCCAAACGTTTTGGAAGAATAAAACATATTCAAAAGCTGTATTTGGTACAATGCAAACAACCACCTGTAGCTGAAAAAAAAAATAAAAATACAGGGAAAATTTCAGGCTCACACCTGTTCTTTAAAAAAAAACAACAAACAGACAGAAATCACTGCAAAAAATATAAAACACAAAAACATCAGCATGGCACAAATTAAATAGACATACGATAGTGTGTGTGTGTGTGTGTGTGCGTTTGTTAACATCGAGCCATGGCTTCATGATGGACCTCACACACAGGTCTAAGACAGCACAGCGCTGCCCCTAATGGTGCAAAGCAAAAGTACACAGATGTAACACCAACACTGATCACATATAGACTTCTCTCTATAAACACACAGCAGGCTGACAGGCCGCAGCCTCAATGTCAGATCGGGCAGATACTAATAACACTGGGAGCTAATCTCAGTACAAGGTTTACACAAGTCCCAGAGAGTCACTGCGTACCTGCGTGTCCATGGGTTTCATAAGGACTCGGCCTCCTGTGCCCCTGCTTTTATTACAACTGCAGAAAAGTGCATGCAAGCTGCCTTCAGTCATCAGGATGTCCAAAGGAGGGTAACGTACATCCACTGATTTGTCGTTGCACCACAAGCTAGTGAGAATAGGAAAAACTGTATACTGTATACCCCTTGTATGTCAGATAAGGCTTTTTAATTTTTTTTTACAAAGGTTCTGGTGGAAACTCACCATTTAGGCCCAAGTCAAGAGACAAAACCAAAAGCAAACATAGTACTAGCATGGCCTGTTAAAATAAGGATAAATGTAAACCATAGATTCTGCAAACATACATACTTCTTAAACTTCAGCGACACCGCTGACACCGCTGACACAGCTGAGGTTCACTCACAACAAAACAACTCATCAAATGACGCTGAAAAGAAAAACGATTGTAGCGCCGACAGAGGTCAAAGTCAACAGCAGATGAATTGCATTGAAAGGAACCCTTTTTCCCTTTACAGCTAATTCAGGTTCACCCAAAAATTAATATTCAGTCATCATCTCCTCCCCCCATGCTGATGGAAAGTCAGGTGAAGTTTCATAATCCAAAACACATTTCTGGAGCTGGCCAGCAAAACAGTGATGCTGCATTGTCACCGATTTGAAAAGGTGTTATTTACACCCCTTTTTTAGGCAAATCTTCACTGTAGCTGCTGAGCTCAAAGTGAGAGAAAACCCAGTCTAAAGTGGGTGCAGCTCAATCACATCCGTAAATAATGTCTTTGGGATCTTGGGGCTTCTGGACGAGCTATGTGGAGCCATTTGATGTTTTTTTGGTATTTTTTTTTCCATTCCACAATCTAAGTCTCCAGCTACTTTAGTTGTTTAGGAGAATGATGCAATGCTGTTTTGCTGTGAGACTCCAGAAATGTTTTGTGGACTATGTCGCTTCAGCTGACTGTCCATAAGTGTGTGGGGAGGAGATGATGATTTTACTTTTGGGTGAACTGTTCCTTTAAGGGCTGTGTAGTTGAACACAACATGGGACACATGTCATTTCTCCCAGCTTGAAGTGGGAGGCCAAAGTGCTTTAAGTCAAATGACACAGTCTCATCCTGATGGTCAGATGTGTCTCTGAAGTTCATAGGACGACCTGGGACCCCCAGAGAGCCACAGCCTGAGGAAACCGATACGACGGGAAAGTGGGGGCAGTGAGCTGAAGAAGGTAATACTGCAGCCGGAGCAGAGGTCTATACGTGTTGAGTGCCGCTCCAAAGTACTTCCTGCAAAAACTCCTCACATAGGGTGAATACATTCAAACACACACCGCTCAGTCCCCTCATTAACATCAACTGGGCCCAACATTCAGTGCAAGTGTCGTTTGGGTGTTTTTTGCACCACTCTGTCAAACACAACTTAATGCAATGTGTTCTGATCCAATCAGGTACCTTGTCATATCTCCAACATTCAGCCCTTTCTCTGTCCTGTATGTTATCAAAACCAGCATCTCCTTCACTGGCTTGCCATTCCAACACTGAATTTAAGCTATAACTTAAAAACACACAATCAAACCTCTTTGACAACTGCTAAACAAGCTGATAAGAAAAGCTCCAGGAATAAATAAACCAAATATAATCAAATACTCACAAAATCTTTAAAAAATTAAATATCTTTGATTGTTATTCAATTCAATCCAGGAAAACAAATTCCATATAAATAACAACAAACTGATAACACAAGTGACAAATCCATCATGTTACTGTGTGTGAAGCTGAGAAGGTGTCCCCGTCGTGCACTGAGCCAGGCTCGGGCTAAACAGTGCAGCTGACGAGCAGAGGGAGAAGTTAAGGTTTACGGTGCGAGCTGTCAGTCAGAAGAACCCTGGTCCGCAGTTGCCATGGTTACCAGCAGACTGGATTGTTGCAGGTGAGTGTCTGGATGAATAAACAGAAAAACATATTTCACAGTGATGAATTTACCTGAACAAACTTCATGTGCTGCCTCGACCTTAACAGATTCTAAGTGTAAACAGACTGTGACACATACTGTACATTCACTAGTCACTGTCCACTTAGATACCTAGATAGAAGTCCTAAATGTTTTTCAGCATTAAAATGTCTGAACACCACCCAACCTTTGCTCTCCATCATGTCAAAGCATTATTTATTTACATTTACATGTTTACAGAGGGCCTGTTGTCAGTAACCTAAAACATTGTTTGTGTGGAGAGAAGACAAAACACACATAGTAAAAGCTTTGTTTTAAGAAAATTCTATTCATGTAACTCACTTTTTAGTGTGAATGTTTAAACCTGAAATGACACTGTCATTTGGGGAAAAAAATGAACGCCCAAAAAGCTAATCGAGCTGATTTTAAGTGCCTGTGCCCATGGTAACATGGTAACATGGTAACATGGTAACATGGCTGTGTTTTTGTAGGACCAACAGTTGTGGATGTACTACATAATGTTTGGCATTTCTGCTTGATAACCAAATCGAGTACTCCAGCCTGTTAGCACTGCAGTCCCATACAGCTGGGGACCCTGCACAGACAGATGAAACTCAACTTTGAGTCTCTGACCTCCGACGAGTCTTGACCTCCTTTCATTAGACCCCTGCTGTGTTACTGGTGTGCAGACTGGTTTAGAGACTGATGAGTCATCTCTCCAAACACATTTACTCACCTCATGAGGTCTCTGCTAACTTTGTCACCTGTCATCCCATCGGCTCCCTGGGGGGGCTTTGAATGTCTTGTTCTGGGGAGGGGTGAGGAATGACAGAAGTTGAGTTAATAACATAGTCTGAGGTCTTCTCTGATAGAAGACACACCTGATTCTTTATGGTTTCTAAACAACCTGAACACCTCTACTTGTCAGGGAAATTTTAAAGTGCAGTTATTTTTTGCTCACCTTGTGCTTTTTACACTTCATGGAGAAATTTTCTTCAATGAGTACACAGTCTGTGAACGAGAACAGAACAGGGGTTGAAGATGCCACACTGACTCACCCACAGGGTCAACCGCCCACACGTGCAAGTTCAGGCTTAGCGGAAGAGATAACAGCCAACCACACTTCACAAAAGAGCCATTTACAGACCAATACACATGAACTCACACCAAGCACCAGTCGTGGGTGCATTCAGCAGCAGAAATAAACAGGTACACATTAGGTAAAGACATCAGAGTTTAAACTTAGACAAATGAAACAAAACTGACAGCACTAGAAATAAATTGGTTGAACTTTAAAGGTGCACTATGAAACAGTTCAAATAAACTTTGCATGGGTTAACATCAGTTTTAGATCTACTTTAAAGCCATACAATAACGTCTGTATATGTAAACATGACAGCAAAACAGGAAAAGAATTAAAGAATTAAGAAAAACTGGTAGTGTGAGTTGTGGTTGGGTAAAGGCAAAAACTACATAGTGCACCTTTAAAAAAAAAAATCTGTTAGCTGTGAACATTGGACCTGTAAACATGCATATGGATAAGTTAGTGCACTTTGTTCACCAGTGATGTGTGGAGACGGAGGGCAGAGAGCAGCACTCACCTGACTCCAGAGCACACCTGTAGTGGTACTTGTTGGGACAGTTTTTGAAGAAGCAGCCCAGTGTAGCACCTGGGTCACGGCACGCTGAACACATCTGGAAACACAGAAGGTTAAAGGTCAAATGATGACATTGTGTACAGGTCTGCAAACAGTGTTGATATGGATACAAATTACCCACAGTATGAGATGTGTTATACCTCAAACAAAGAATGGTGCAATATGTTTACTGCGGAGTATTTCATTAAAGGAAAAGTTCAATCAAAAGTGAAAATTCAGTCAGCTATTCCCCACTGTGCTTCGCAGCAAAAAAGCGTTGGAGCATTCTCCTAAAAAACTGAAGTAGTTGAAGACTTATTTCTGAAAAGAAAATTTACACCATTTTTAAGATGAAATTTTCACTGGTGCTGCTAAGCTAAATGCGCTAGCATGCACAGGCAGAGTGGGTGCACGAGCATGACAGCGTGCTGAGGGTGTAAAATTCTTTTCAAAAGCAATGCATGGAGGCATTTCATGTTAATTTGATTTTTTATTTTGTATTTCTTCAGCTCCTACGAGGCTATGAGGCTTCACCTCACATCCACCTTCCATCCGCACAGGGGGAGGAGATGATGACTGAATTTGACTTTTTGGGTGAACTGTTCCTTTATAATGTTTTTGGTGGAACGTCCACACACTCCTTCAACAAACCTTCCGGCTGTATTTGCCAGCAATCAGGTACTAAGTCTATTAAAGGAACCCAGGGACCTGTAGACAACTCATTAACAGATTATCACTTCCTCAAGGTCCTCATCTATCAGTGTTGCATAGGAATGTCCTACATGATTCATTATGAAGAAAACTGAGCATGGTTAGGACAGAATCAACTGAGAACACGCTCACCTCCAGGGTTCACTTTTAACAGGCCATTTTCACAGCAGACATTTTGAATTGCACATTTTACTATCAACATCAATGATGGCTCTATTCGCAACCCAAGGAAGACATAGCAGTGCAACACTGAGCGATACACTTTCTAGTTCCAAGATACACTTATGCAGCGGGTTTCACACGAATGCAGACTTTCCTTCAGAAAATATCTTTCTCATGTGTTCTCTGCTGAAGCAATTAGTCGATGAAATGATTGGATGTTTGGGAGACAGTTAGTCAATCTTTTTTGCCCAGCAACTGACTGATTACAATCCAGCTCCTGCTGGTTTTTTTTTTTTTTTACTAAATGTGCCTCTGGAGCCTTCAACCTCAACCTGCAGTCCTCCTCACAGGATGGACTTTTCTATGTTCTCAGGTGGCACCATAAAGATATATTTATGAGTAGAGTGGGATCTCAAAAAAATGTTTGCAGAAATTGTAGAAGTGATGCAGCAGGCAGAGAACAGATCGCCTGTTCAACCTTTTTAACCCAAAGTCAATATTGATTGCTCAGAGAATCGGCCATGGATTACAGACACATCTACATATAGACTAGTTGGCTATAAACCTTGATTTCACTGAGCTATCTGGCATGCCCATTTTTCCTGCAAAAGTGAAGGATGAATTAGAGCAGGGGTCCCCAGCCACCAGGCTGCAGACTGGTACCGGTCCGTGGGTCGTTTGGTACCGGGCGGCAGAGAAAGAATAAATACGTTATTTTTAGGGCTGTCAAAGGTAACACGTTAATAACACGTTAACGTAACATCCTCTTAACACCGTTAATTTTTTTAACGCGCGATTATCGCTTGGTATAAAAAAAAAAAAGAAACGCGCATTGTATGATTTACGGCCGTCTGTGGCACCTGTAGTCTTGATCCAGAGGGTGGCAGAAGAATAAGAAAGGGAATCAGAAGAAGAAGAAGCAGGGTTGGCGGTTTGGGAAAAACACGGTGGACTGAAAAGAGAAAGCGAATGGAAATGGAGAAAGGACTTATGAACGGCAAATTCACTTTCAAAACACTGCCAGATGGTTCGGTCGATAGGACAAAAGTTATCTGCACGTACTGTCGACATGAAATGAGTTACCATTGAAGTACGTCGAGTCATAAATATCATTTGCAAGTCAAACACATGGCAGATGCAGAGAGCCCACCACCCCCCTCGCCAAAAGCTGACATCACCATGTTTTGATCCCATTTAGGGGAGGGGATATTTTTTGAGCCTTTTTTTATTTTCCTGCATGATTTGAAGTGTTGAATAAACATTTTCATAAAAAAGTACATCAAGGAAAAAAATATGTCAAAAAAATGTATTAATTTGTAAGTTAACTATGGACAAAATCACGATTGAAAAAATTAATTGTTTGACAGCCCTAGTTATTTTATTTCCGTTATATTGACGATCATACTCGGAAAGTTGTTTTATTTTGAAAAACTGATTCTATTTTAACAACATCCGTCTGTTCCTGTCCGCGCAGTTGTTTCAGTCACAGTATACCCTAAAAAATAAGCCCTCAAGCTAGCTTAAATGAGTGTAAAACAAACGTCTTCGGAGAGCTACTTTGCAAAGAAAAAAGGAATTATGATGAGACGGAAGAAGAGGGAGATGGACAACTGTATTCAAGTTGGCTGATAAAGTGGCTGAACTGCAGCTGCGGGGACGGTGAGTGGACAACTGCTGGAGCCTGCAATTTACCATAGTAAGTTACGGAGCAGAAAGGAACACACTTTGGGTGTTTATGCACTTGTTTTGTAATTTATAAACAAATTGCATAACCCCCCCCCCCCCCCGGTCCCTCAAATTATGTCGTACATGACACCGGTCCGTGCTGCAAAAAAGGTTGGGGACCACTGAATTAGAGCACAACAGGAAGCATGTCTGCTACTGTAATTCATTTATCCAAAAAGTGACAAAATGCAAAAATGACATATATTGTCATTGTGAATTATTTAGGCCATTGTAATCATGTAGTGAAATGTAATGCTGACAGCTCTACTGTGAACCAGCAGGGAGGCAGAATCACTGCAGAGAGCTCAGCTGTTTAAGAGGAGCTCTCTTTGGAATGCACAAGCCAACCCCTGAAGCAATGCTGCAACTCCTATACTGTACAGATCACACCGTCTTGGTGCTGCATGGTGGCACCAATAAATTTTAATCTT
The DNA here is from genome assembly GCF_900880675.1 of Sparus aurata. Lineage (NCBI taxonomy): Eukaryota > Metazoa > Chordata > Actinopteri > Spariformes > Sparidae > Sparus > Sparus aurata. The sequence goes on from NC_044206.1 coordinate 2,971,646, forward strand.
GTTCTATCTGACAAAATTATCACTTCCTCATGCTTCTATTGGATGAGAGCTCAAATCTGTTGGTCTAGAAAATCAGGTAGACATGCAGACTTTTAATGCCTTATTTCCTTCATGTTTTGTTTTAAGTCCAGCTCCATAACCATACCATCATATTGTAGGTTTGAAGTGCAGTCTTACCGTCTCCTGGGCCGCCTTGACAGCCTCCTCCAACCCATAGACTTTGCCCTTTACCAGGAACACGCCTGCGGACCAGATGGCGCAGTCCTCGTGAAGCCAGTATTCACAGGGCTCCAGGGGCAGCACAGGGGGGCTGTACCAGTCCTCCACATCGGCAGAGCCAGCGTCCGACCGAGCCCGCTTAGCTATGGGGCTGCTGGTGCCGCCATTGGTCCACCGCCGGGGTCGAGCTGCGAGTGGGACGGCACGCTTCCTCCCCCTGCCCCTGATATTGCAGGACGAAGAGTCTGAATCACTATAGTCTTCATCCTCTTTGAGGCCCAACATGCTGGCTGGTGTTTTGGTGCTTGGCTGGAACCCTTCTGGGTAATAGGGGCCGTGGAGGTCCCCCAAGTCCATGGCGTTGGCTGACTGTCCACAGAGGCAGCATACTAGAGAGCGCTGGTGCTGGCTGTGTGTGGACAACCGGCCCAGCTGAAGACAGGAAGTGCTGGGTATGACTGCAGAAATAAAGCCACTTGTGTGAGCCGGCTGGCCCTTCTTGTGTTGTGTCCTCCCCTCCTCTGGGTAGTTGATTACAGTACACAGTGATGATGATGACTGCTGACGCTTCACACGAATGTACGGAGAGAAACTGTCCAACCTTAAGTCCCTTTTCTCCTCCTTGTAGTTGACGTACCTCAGCTTGATCTCCGGCTCCCTGGGGGAGAATATGGAGGAAGACCTGCTCTGTTTGTTTTTCTTCCGCCTGCTCTTGGGAGTACGAGGCCTCTTCGTCTTGGCAGTGGGGGATGTTTTGCTACACCTAGCCTTGCCTTTGGCTGTGCCTTGGCTTTGCTTTGGAGAATGTGGTGGTGGTGGTGGTGGTGGCTGGGGGGACAATCGTGCCACATGGATTTCCATTGAGGGGTCGGGGTCAGAAAGCAGCCCCGGCTCCTTCTTCGAGCTTTTGTGCACAGCAAACTGAGGGCTTTTTGAAGGTGTGCTGCGATGTGACTTTTTCATTTGATTGATTTGAGAATCAGAGGTAGAATCTTTGCAACTGTCAGTGTTAATGTTCTTAGTTTTACCCCTTTTTGATTGAACTACTGCTTTTTGTTTCATTGTTTTCACTGAGAAAGCTGCTTTTGCTTTGCTTGTCCTTTTCCTCACAGACAGGGTATCGTTCCTCTGAGCAGTGCCCAACTTTGAACCACTAGCTGTCGACTGGGAAGCATTTGCTTTCCTATTGGTGCGTATGCATCCTGACACTTTATACCTGCTTGAGTTTATGTTCATGACTATAGCTTCTAAACGCGTCCCTCTGCCGGAACGCACTGGCAGTTTCTTCTCTTTTAAAGTTCGCTGTTGTGCCTTGACATTCCCGTTCATGTGAGGAAAGACAGTCTTGGTTTTGTTTTCCAAAACATCTGACACACAAACATCATCTGTCAAGTCAATCAAAGGCTCCAACGCTGCCTTCCGTCTACGGCCAGGATGATTATTTGCGTTGCCTGAACCTAACCTTTTGATGCCATCGCTAATGTGAGAGGTTGGCTGAATGCCTGTCTCTGTACTCAAGCCATCCCACGCAACTTCATCAGTTGGTTCTAGATAAGTATTGTCGCCGCTGGGAGAGCTGGAGGCCTGAGGAAGGACGAACACGTCCTCCACATCGTCCTGTGAGGTAGCGGAGGGCGAGACAGGGTCCTCCAGAGGACTGATATACTCCCTACTCAGCGAACACAGGTCTCTAGCGCCCACACTGTCCGGGAAGACCACTAGATCCGGTTTCTTAGACATGAGAAAAAGCACCTTGGGGCCCCCCGTCTCCTCGTCCTCCCCTGCAGCAGGGGTGAGTGTTTCCGGTGAGGATTCAGCACATACTCCTGAACTTGACCAGCTATCAGCCTGGCCATTTTCCAAACGCCTACTGTTTTCCCGAGACACACCTTGTTCCTCTTGTTGTTCTACACGCTCATCCCCGTCTATGCAAATGACTCCACCATTGACCTCAGGAGGCTCCTGTGTAAGACACATTCCCCCATCGCTCTCTGGTCCCACCGGAGCCGGAGACAATGAGTCAAATAGTTCCGTCTGAGTGGCCAGATCAACAGGTTTGTCGACCTGCTCCAGGTAATGCTGGTTGAGTGCATAGCCAGTCTCCCCAAGCCCTTCATCTAAGTCACAGGGAGGGTGTAGGGACAACTTGCTAATAGCCGGCACACCGCACAGAGGCCTATGCTGAGACAGTGAGTCGTGAGTTGAGAAGACGTGAGACCTGCTCACGTAGGACAGGGTGACTGTAGTGCGGGAGAAGGCGTTATCTGGTTGAATCTGATCCCCTGATTGGAGCGTGAGGCCCGACGAGCTGGTCTCTGAGAAGGGTAATCCGGGGTTGCTGGTCCCTGAATTCGGGTACCAGCCGGGGCTCTTGACCATCCGCAGGGCATCGAGGGACGTGCCGTTGAGGACACAGTCCTCACCTCTCCTGGTCAGGTCGATCACAGTGGCGATGCTGGAGGTGGAGAGGTCTTGAGGTTGTAGATCATCTAGGCTCCCAGGTGGCTGCTCCATAACACCTGCAGCAGACAGACAGGATAGAACAGAGTGGTGAAAGTCTGACCTCAGTCCTCAGAGTCATTTAATGAGCTGTATCATCACTCATTTCCACAGAGCTTTCTATCCAACCACACAACATGTTCTCCTTCAGGTCATAGTTTAATGACTTCTGACGACTGACTGAGCTCCACAACTTTAGTTCACTTTGTCGGTGAGTTTTTTAAGGTACTGTTTTTTTGTTTTTGTTTTGTTTAACATGACATTTACAGTGAGACTTCCAGCAGAGGACTGCAGCTGAAGCCTGACAGCTGCAGTCAGAGGGCTGACATTAGCTCGGGAACCGACGTGTGCTTGAATTTAATTAACGTTGGAGAACAAACGTTAACTGACAATTAACTTGATCCTAGTTTATCTTCATATTATTGGATATTTATCAGGTATTAACTTGTTAGGTTTTAACGGATAACGTCTTTCCGGACAACCGGATGACTTTTAACCACCAACGCTGACAGTTCAGTGATGCTAACAGTAGTTAGCTTAGCCTAGCGGCTAACGTTAGCTAGTTAGGCCCGGCTAAGCTCCGGTAACCTTCACACACGCCGAACTGCACGACATATCTGGCAGCTTGAAGTTATTTTCATGTACGACAGAAAGTCATGCGCCACAGAACGTGACTTTACAACTTTTAATAATCGATAGCGACCGCCTTTCATTTCGGCGATGTCTGTTTACCAGGTAAGCTCATTATTACGATAAAATGCCAACTTTTATAGCCCAGCGGTACATAATGTTCGTTAGAGCCCACTGTGACACTGAGTAACTTTGTTGGAAGAACAACGGACAAACCAATTTTCAAATGTTAAATATCGTTTCAAACTGTGTCCTTCGCTCTATTACATGAACTCCGAATTGAAGCGAGGGTATTTACGGTTCAATAAAGTGCACTTTCCTTTCCATTTGATAACAAATATCAGCGGTAACCGAGGTATTTTTTAAATTGGGGATTACTTTTAATGGAGTTTGGCGTAACGCTCTCTTCATTTGTGAGAACGGAGCGCATCGGGGCAAGGCCCGGCTGGATGAAACAAAGGCAGAGCGGAGGTGAGGCGCTGAGCTGAGCCGGGCAGAGCCGAGCCGAGCTGAGCTGCTCATCCAAACTTACCCGGACGGGAGAGATCGCAGCGTTTTTAAACGTCCAGTTAAAAGTGCGTCCCGCCCTGCATCTCTTTCACCAGCCTCCTCTACTCTGACCAGTCCTGATAGCACCGCACACAGACAAGAGCCCACATTAAATCAAGATCCACACACTTTCCAGGAACACACTACTCTGTCAGCGGCGATGTGTCAATTTGAACAGAGTGGGACCACACACTTCCGGCTCAACCTTTCACAATAAAACAGCGAGCGTCGGTGTTTTTCTTCCCTCGTTCAAATTAAACGAATAAAAAGTACAATTAAAGCACACATCCAACAGGTGGATATCACTAAACACACGGATCCTCTAAACAAGAGCTAAGGAAGTTCAGGTTCAGTCAGAATCATTTGCCAGTGAGTGATCCAGCTGTTCAGAGACGTGAAGTCTGGTTGACATGTAATTTGAATCCAGAGTAGTTAAACTGTGTGCTGTCTCACTGTGGGCAGCTTGACAAACACAGCCGAGCCGCAGTGAACAGTTGTGAGTGGATTAGAGAGGCCTTCTGGAGCTGCTGCTGCTGCTGCTGCTGATCTGTTCCTCTTGATGTCATTTTATTTGGTTTCTGAAACAACTCTTAGATCATACATCAGAACGGAGAAATCACCTGTTTATTCCACACAGTCTTCCTCCTTTTCAAAAAACCTGGTGCCTACATTACCCACAGTGCAACTTAGCCACAGAGTGACATCACTGGAGTTGCCCTTTAACAAAGGCCCTGAACTCCTTCTGTAAGACCAAAGCATTAAGTGTAATTTCAGATCAGAGGCGAGAGACACTGACAGGTATCACAGGGCGATGATTTATTTTTCATCGTGTGTTCAGTCTTCACCAGTTGTTTGCTGCATGTGCTCAGTAAACACACCTGTGGTCCAGTATGACACTGTCATCACCACTCTGCAGCCAGAGGCAGGACGTGTGCCAGCAACATCAGTGCATCAGTACATGTATGAAACACCACCTCATCACTGTCATTAGTAACTCCATGGCTTGTCCTGCTGTCACATGGTAAAGTATCTGCTGAGAGAACATTCAGCCCATGGTCAGAACTATAAATCAGGCTGTTGGGTATAAACCTGGCTGTTGTTCAATATGTAATAAACAGTCTGGTGACTGTTCATGACTGACTGACTGTCACAACAGAACCACAGCTACACTCTTCTGTCACAGTCATGTCTATCTCCACCTGTGCACCCAGCAACATACGTCCGGGCCCCCAAGAAGCTCTAGTGATGGGCCCTAAATCTGCTTCACGCTCAGGATCTCCCTCTTCTACATAAAAACATTGACATCTCCACCATCATCCGAAGTATCCTGTTTCTCACAAGTGAGTCTTTTACTAATGCCAGCTGCCACATAGCTAATAAAGTTAGCCTCTTTGCTAACACTCCTCAGCCTGTGCATTACATTATGATTCAAGTATGAAGCATTTGCCAGCTCCCAGCTTTCAACCTCCTCCTTTTAGCATCCAATGTATTCATTCATTGCCAACTTAAGCCCAGCTTCTGGCAAAGCAACAAAATTAACTCCAACATTAGCTAGTGGCTAGCATGTCGTTGGATTTCTTAGGTCATGACTGAAACCATTTTCAGGAAAGAGTAAAAAAAAGTTCCACTATGAAACAGGCAACATTTAATGAGAGCAACAATAAGTAAAGTGTAATCGTTACTTCTATGGGATGAGCCTTCCCTTTTCTCCCACACAGACAGCCCTGCTCCTGAGTTACCATGAGACACACTCACTGAAGTCATCAAGTATGAATTTTCGGTGCTGGTGAAACTAAAGCCTCCCTCTGGTTGGTGTTAACATTACATCTACCTGTGTTAAAAGGTGTGTTTGTTTCAGTGACAGCTCAGTGTGTGAAACACTTTATTTGATGTTCACTTGAGAGGCAGCAGCAGCTCTGACATATAAACACTGCTCCATGCGGGCTCATGGTCATTCATTTCTACTGTATAGCCCATCTTGTGTTACTTTTGTGTTGATTTGATGAATGTGTTGATACAAGTATCATACACATCAGGTGCAATTTCAAAACAGTCAGACAACAGAGGGTGCAAAAATATTTATTGCTAATAAACCTGTAGTCAGTTGGTGTATATTTGCTTTATATTTACAATAATAGAGTACAGAGGAATGGGAATGTGAAAGAAAAATCCCAATCATTTAAATAAATACAAAGGGACTGCCACTGAACACAACTACAACGATAACCAACTCCAACAGTTCCTATACAGCTGGACTGATGATTGCAGTGAGAAAAAAAAAACTCTATATAAATTTTCATATATATATATTTAAATTATAATCAGTAAAGCCTATCCATATGCATTCAGCTTTCTTCAACATCTGTGATGTTAATGTAGACGTGAGGCGATGAAGCGACATGGTAGGGACCTGTTTTCTAATGCAGACGAGCACTTTCGTTCCATAGCTGGTTACAGAGCAACACCTCCATCTGTGCTGGAATGATGATGGAGCCGCGGAGCGCCACACTCATTCCTATGCTTTTGTTATGCAAGTATTACAAACTCATCGTCATGTAGTCATGTTTAGCCATTGAACATCACGTTTTTGCCTTTGGCTAGCAACAGTCTGGGGAGTTAAAACAGTAGCTTACACAGTCATAGTTTTAATGTATGCATGACAGACGCTCAATTAAAAACAGTATTTACAATAAGACAAAACAATACAAAAATGTCACAGTAACTGAAGTGCATGGAATGCAAAATCTAGACATGAAATCAAACTTCATACCATGTTTAATAATAAATGATCTGTGTTTTGTGACCAGTGTGTAGTGTTACTAAATAAGTCATACAGAGCTAAAATATAGTGGACTTCTAAACATGCAGCAAGGTTGGCAGCCATGACGCGTCACTGTCAGAACTCCTTAGTGTCTTTGTTTTCAAACAGGTGGAGTCTCTGCTCAGCGGTCAGCCCTTCCTTTAGACTCTGCAGGGAGGAGGAGACAAAAAGTTGTTAATAATGACGAGGACAAGTCACAGTTGCTGAGCAGGCGGTGTCTCTTAGGTCTGTGTGGATCTGTTGACACCCAGTGGCTCAGTCTCTAACATGGAACCATGTCAGTCCATGCACTACAAACCCCGCTTCACTCTATGGAGCCCCAAATTACCAATAAATAATACTGTTAGTTAAATAATTGAAGTGTGTGTAAATAGAAGAGTAAATATAATTGATAATATAAATGTATTTAATTATAGGAATCCATTTAAGGTTTGAGATGTTTGGATTGTGAAGGTGTCACTATGAGTCCAGTGTAAGCAGGATGGCATTTCTCACTATTTTAACATTTTTATGTAACAATCGATCGAGTCACGAAGAAAACTGTCAGCAGATGAATCCATAATAATAATAATCAGTTGTGTCCAATATGAAATGGTTTAAAGCAGACTCCACATCAACCAACTACAACAGTAAAACCCTTATATATAAGCATGTGTGAGTAACAATTGTCTAATAATACAATATAGATATAAAAATAAAATGTGCTTTGAATGAACATATTCCAGATGATGTTTATTTTTACAGCGTGGTAAGAGTACTGCTACTACAGGACTGTGCAGGCCAACAGTTGCTGGACTGCAGGTGTGTGTACGTGCAGACTGGAGCAAGACTCTGTAGCTAGCTAGCTTACCTGAAAACACTGGTAACTAACACACAAAGCATATTTCATCATCAAACTACACCATTGGAGGTATCGTTAAATCATCCATGTCCCCTGGATACATATGATATGTACAGTGTGTTATAGCATGTGATATTTATATATAAGGCAGAATAAAAACAAATCAACACTTACATTGTTTTCTTAACTGAATGAGGTTCAGGTAAAATATAAAGCTTTATATGTCTTTTAACATCATCTTAAAAAAGGATGAATACCTGTTGATGTACTCGGTACATATTTGACTTGCCTGATAATCTTTTGGATTTTTGTTGGATTAGGGGCTTAATAGTATGACCCTGAGACTGTAGGCAACCCATTCATAATATTAGACAGTGTGGTGAACTGTCCTTCACTATCAAGCGTCTGTGCCGTGTTAGCTTGTAGAGAAGTGACTCAGGTTGACTGAGTGCTTAAAGGTGAAGGGCAGGACAATGTGCTTAAACCAGCCGTGGTTGCGTCTGGTTTGGTTTACCTAAAGGAAGAAGGGGAAGGAGGCGTGCACTTCCTCAGCAGCCCCAACTGTCCCAGGGCTTGTCTCGACTCACAGACTGAGGACAGAAGGGGGAAACACACCAGCAAGTGTGTGTTAGACGACTGTGGTGTTTTATCTGCATCACAATCCCAAGACTGCAGTGTTGATGGAGCAATACAATGCAGCCCGGCAGGAGCTAATCATGATGCAACCGTGGGCATGCAGTGCTGCAGGTGACCAGTAGATGGGAGTGAGTCACTTGAAAGTGATGTTTGGTGGGACACCTCAGACAGGACTGAAAGTGTGTTGCTGCTAAAGAATTATGACAAAATGAGGGATGCAAGCACCACTAAAATCATCTCTACGGTGGGTTGAAGCATTCATTTTGATCTCAACTGGCCAGGAAACTCACCTTTGACCTCATGGTGCGCTCTGAGCGTTTAGCTGCAGCAGCTGCCATCTTGAGGATGTCAGGGTTGCTTTTGGACTTCATGATATCTGTTGAAAATGTGGCAGAGGGTAAATAAAGAGAAACAGAGGTTGCAGTCTTCAGGCGCACTGAAGTTCAGTCAGCACACAGTGGACCTCATGCAAGAACCACTCCAACAAACACTCACTCTTAACATGCACATTATACACAACATTGTGAAGGCTTGGGGGCTCTTGTATGTACTGTTTAAGACACAGACCACAAGATTCACGTCCATGGCCTTTTTAGGCCCACTGTTGCCTGTTCTCTTTCTTTATTTCCTGCCGTCTGTCTAGTGTCACTCTGCCTTTTCAAGGTGGGAATATTGCTCCATTTTTCCATCTCAATGTTCGTATGAAAGTTACAGAGGTGAACAGGGGACCGCTTCGTTCTGCTCCTCCAGTGGAGGAAACACGCAAAAAAACAGAAAACAGACAGATTTCAACATCATGACGAGAACCACCATGCCTCTTTTGGTTCTGGGTCGCTGGCATGCTGTGTGAAATGACACACCAGAGCAGCTCTAAGGCGGCGCTGCTTGGTTCACAGTGAACAAACAAAGGCAGTTTTCATTGTGGCGTTCATGCTGAAACTCTGTCTAAAAAGAGCTACCATCTAATAAAGGCTCATCATACTGTGTTCCGTCACAGTAGCTCGGTGTAAACGTACTCAGGCTCAAGGTACCGAACTAGGATTAGCTCTTTGAATCCCTCGCCCCATACCACATTGACTGGCAGCATGTATCTCTTCAGCTAAGGAGGAGTTGGAGATAATTCAACAAATAAACAATGAACTTAACACGTACCTGAATATGTCAGTTCAACAACATTGGGTAAATGTAAGCAAGCGATGCTGAACATGGATCTTTCTTGCAGAATAATGTTGCCTCACACAAGCAATAACCTCACAGCAAACGGTCCTTTGTTGGGAAAATGTGAGTGAATGCTAATCCATCTAAATAAACAACATCTGTTTGATCCATGTCAATATAAAGACAGTATATATTCCACATGATCTGACTGTCTTCTTAATCCTGGCTCCAGGCCCAACTGTGCGCGAGGGGCACTGCTGTCAATCAAGTACTATGAATTAGAAAGACTGGTTCCTCACACCTCATATGTAGTTTATGTACTTAGAGTCCCTCTGCTACCAGCTGACACATTGAAACCTCCCGTACAGCACACTTGCGTGTGTGTGACACCTTCATCCGAGGGGAAACACTGTCCAGTATAGTGACTCAGAGACTAGAAGCTCTGCAGTGTGAAATTCTTCTCTTTACTCTTGGGTACTTGTGAACTAAACTAGCCAACATCTAGAGAACAACAGGCAGCACATAGAGAGATTTCACCCTCATGATCAAACCTCCAGAACGCCCATCCTTTATGAATATAAGATAAAAATACAGCTAAAGACAAAAGAAGATAAGATTGCTCTGACATAAGTCCCTCTGTGTTTATTTTTATTCATACCATATCCTCCTCGTTCTACCTCCTCCAGTGAAGGCTCGCCTAGCGCCTCATGAGCCAGCTGCAGCTGGTCTCTGAGCCGGCCCAGGTCCCGCTCTGCTTTGGCCTTGACAATGCTCAGCTCCGTGTAGATGTCCTTGTACTTATCTGTTGCATATTTCTTGTCCTAGAAACACATTGTTTGGCAGTTCAGACAAAGGCTATTCGTGTTGTATATCACACAGGAAATTCTGGATGTCACCAATTTAAAAGGGCTTTCAATCACTATTTGAACAGAGGGGAAAGAAACATACTCTTTGGGCAGCTTGGAGTTCGTCTTTCAGGGAGTTGATTTCCTGCTTGAGGTACTGGACCTCTGACTCCTTCACCCTCAGCATCACCTGGAAAACAAAAGAGAACTTTGTAAGAATCAAGGGAAACCCACCGTGACAAGGTCTGCAGATACCTCTTTGGAGCCTCGAGAGGCATTTGGTTTTTCGAACCACAAGTGACATCATTTAAAGGTGGGGTGTGATTGAATGGTGTTTTACATTCAGGATTTTATGCACAAGTTTGATTTTACTGCTTTGTTTGAAGTGACTTTTTGTTTGAACCTTACTTCTAACTCATAGAGCTCTTTTCCCTGTATCATGGTGTTTGTGTCTCCAACTCCATCCTCAGATGTCATGGAGCGCATCTTGGTGATCTCTGCTGCCAGACGGTTGTTGAGCTCCTACAAATGCCACAAAAAAGCAGAGTTTAGCAGAACAGCCAGACACAGTAAATATTTGTTCACAGGTGTGTGTCTGCACCTGGTTGTGTGCGTTGAGCTCCTGGTTCTCTCTCTGACACTGCCTGAGGGCCTGCCTCTCGGCCTCAAGCGCCTGGGCCAGATGGGCGTTTTCCAGGCACTTCTGGGAATACTGCTCCGACAACACCTCAATCTCCCGCTGGAACGAACACAGCTCCTCCCTGAAACATAACACAACACTGAGCTACAATCTGATACTGACATTCAAGGGAAAAAAGTTTGCAGTCAATCTGTACTGTCCTGATGATGTGGCAAGGTAAAATTTGACACATTCTGGGACAGGAGTTCTTCAACCTCCCTTATTCACAGTGACACAGCTCCGGGATGAGTGAGACAGCCACTACGTAAGTTAGAGGAAATGTTCCCTTGAGACTATGAAGTGAATGAAAGCTTTAACAGATGAATGATGAAAAACCTTCAGACAGCTTAATGAAGTGCATTTTGATTTACTGTCAACACCTGCAGCATTTCATTGTGACAGCGTGCTGCAGACAGGCAGGTGAGCTGGAACACACCTCAACGCATGTCCCAGCAGGTCGAGGGTGACAGCTACAAAATGTGATGCTTCAGCACTTTATCAGCTCATTTTAAATGACATGGTAAGAACAGTCTAGTAAGCAAATGCAGAACAACAATGACAAAGTATGGACTGACACATGCTGGATTATTGTGGCCATCACAATATCAAGTTTAGCAAAACAAGAAAGAAAAATTGGCTTTTTTCTGACCAAGATACATACTGAGCACAACCTTTTCAACTGATAAAGTAACAATATTGTTGTCAGTTGGCCTTCTACTCCTAATCCAGCTCATCACTCCAGGGATGCAGCAGAGGCACTAGAAATGAGCAGGTCATGTTGCGTTCAATCCATACTGGAGTGGTCAACTGTAAAACCTCTCTATCATCCACCTCATCACATGATGTTTTGGCTCTTAGTGTTAAAACTGAACATATTACATGTTACTGCTGGCTAGTGTGTGTACTTGTCCTTATCATGTCCTCTGACACCCCTCATTATGCAGCTTTGTATTTTAAGAGTATCATCAATGATTGAAGTTCCTTGGTCAACCAGCTTGATTCTTAAGACCGTACTGCAGCCAGTGTTGTGCCTGAACGCGTTCAATGAACGATCGTTCATGAACTCGTTCATATTTTGGGCGAACGTCAACTGAACGTACTGTATTCTGCCTGATGAACGTTATTGTGAATGCGTTCATTCTGGAGTTTGTGAACGGCGGTTCTCACAGTTTAACACCCAATCTAGCTGTTGTGTATAAAAAGGATGCTGGACGAGAGGTTTGTGCAACTCGCATTACTTTCGATCAAAACGAAACTTAACTATTCCAGACAGAAACAGCTGCATACCAAACATGCAGTGAGGCATTACCAAACGAACACAGATTAATTCGTCCTGAACGGACAGAACACTGGCAACACCAGCCACCACAGAGTCGCACCGCGCATGCGTCATCAATGTGCTAAGCATGGAGGCAAAAACAAATGAAGGCTTCACATCTGTTTTGTTATTGTGATCTATCTAAAAAGTTTTGGAGTGATGTTGAATCTAATTTTTTGGATGCTGCTAACTCTGTCCATTCTCTTACCCTTAAACATGTTATTTGCTGTTAACCCAGAAGATAATGCTCTTGAACACATGATGAACTTTGTTATCTTATGCAAAATGTTTTATTCACAAACAAAAATTTGCAAAATCACTACCTAAATTTGCTCCTTTTCTCCTGGAACTGAGCTCTTTGCTTAAATCTCTGATTTTGTTAAATAACAAAAAAAGTAATACCTTACTGAGTCATAATGAAAAGTTTTTCCCTGAAGCCACTGTCTGAACTATCTATTTATTTATTATTTTATTTTTCCCTTTCTTCTTCTTTTTTTAAAAATGATTTATTTACTTTTTTATGTATTATTTTATTTTTAATTTTTAATTTGTACTCTATCCTGTACCACAAACCTGAAACGGCACATTGAACTAAAGCACCCGGCGAGCCTTTCAAGGTAAGTGCAGTGAATAAAAAATCAAAAGACACAGCAACAGCGAGCCAAAACAGATCCTCTACCACCCAAATCACATTAACGGCGTACAGCAGCGGCTCCACTGTCTTCATCTCCCAGCCGCAGCTGGACCACCTGGTTTTGCAGAATAATGTGGGAGAGCTGCAGTTTCAGTGTTAAAACTGATCAAATAATAGCTGTCTGATCTTCTATATGGGCTGTGGCAATAATTTAGAAAAATAATAGCTCGCATCAACATATTGAAAAATAAAAGAACTATGAACTAGTTCATTTATGGAACTGTGAACTTAGTTAAAAATTTTGAATTATGAACTATGAACTGAACTAGTTCATTTTAAAGTTTGTGAACTGAATTTTGAACTAGTTCATGTAGAAAGTGATCTTTCCCAACACTGACTGCAGCTGTACTATAGAAAACGTACTCATGCTGTCTGCGGATCTCTTCTATGTCTGCGTTTTCTGTGTTGCTGTTGGTCTTGCGAGCTCTGTCCAGCTCTTTCTCCAGCTCTGTCCGGTGGGCATTTTTCATTGCCTCAATTGCTAAAGAAAAGAGAAAAAAAAGTCCTTTAACGCATACAGTTCAACTTTCACACTTAATTGTAAAACTCTATTGTTACTGTGGTAGGGTCCAGATGAGGCAGTACGATGATGCATTTCAGTGCTAATCTAACATGTTCAGCAGGTTATTTGATCCAAGATGTGATTTACCCGCAATGGTAGCTGCTGTCTCCTCCGCCAACAGTCGCTCTTTCTCCTCATGCAGGTTCTCCAGCTCTCTCTGGTGTTTCCTCTGCAGCTCATCAATCACCTTCTGATGGGACTCCTCCATGGCCGCGAAGCCCCTCTCACAGGTGGCCTATGAGACAGGAAACCATTTTGCAACTGTGAGTTTTCAGGCCATCTGGACATGGACCAAAAGGTTCTCCTCATGCTGAGGAGCAAAAACCCTTAGGCCCTACAACATAAGCCAAGGCAGATCATCGTCTGTTTCCAGCAAGTAACTTGCAAGTTACAGCCAGTTAGCCATGAGCAAGTTGAGCCTGTGTGAGTACAAAAGGGTTAAGAGGTATGACAGGATACACGATACTGAAGGAATGCAGAGACAACATGAGCGGAGGGTGTAAGAGAGTATACGTTGCCCTTTACCATCGACAGCAAAACATTCACAGGTGATGCAAACTGAGCTCATGTTGTTGAGTAGTGGCTACAGTCTGCAGATAATGTGCAAATCCTAATCTGCCTATGGGCCAAATCTCGGGTGGAATGCAGGGTTAATCTAATAGTGTAAAGCAATCATGAATAGCTTGGCGTCTGAGATGCTGCACTTAAATGTATCTTCAGTGTGTGAGGTAGCATGCCAGACTAGCACCCTTGGGTGGTATGGAGAGAGGAAACAAGGAGCATAATCCTCATCAGCAGCACACTTTTAGAAAGAGCCATCACACTGCTATTACAACTACAGTGCAAGTTTCCACAAGAAGGGATTCCAATGGCCTTTACACTGGCCCTACTAAAAACCTCGTCCTGCTTCCGTCCTCTATTCACTGCAACTAATCTGAGGACTCAGTCGTCGGCTGTGCCCCGGCTAGCCAAACAGGGGAAATGGAGTCCAGTCCATCTGTTTTCACAGGGATAAAACCCTCTGAGAGCTCAGACCTAGGAACCTACAGTGAGAGGCTGAAAAGTCTCCCCCACTGAGCGAATATAAACTTCCTGCTCTGACATCAGACCATGAACAAGCTTTATTTAGAAGCATGTCAGCCGATGCATCTTGTGTGTCAGGTCATGGCGGGGCCATGGACTCACTACTCAGACACTGCAGAGTATTCACTGAACCAAGACATGAGCTTACTATCTGAGATTACAATATGGTCAAACACGAGGAAAACTCACTTTTTCAAAACATCAAACATTGAAAAGTTGTGATCTTCATGTCACAAAGTCACCACTCGATCTCATCAGACCAGCCGGACAATTAAGCTCTACTGTTTAACATTTATCGTGTTGTTAGCCAATTTTTGGGGACTTGGATATCTTCCAATCTCATAGACAGCCACGTTTAAACTAAAAGGACATTAAAAGGACTTTTAACAAATTAAAAATAAGCCTTTATTTAAAAGACGGGCTGGTGATATGTTTATCTTACTGTCACCAAATCCCATGAAAAAAACAAACCTAATAAGAAAAATAAACAGTAACAATGCTTCTTGGCAATAAAACTTACACCGTTGGAAAGCCTGTTTCTTTCCTTTTTAAAAGGTGCCCCAATTGTAAGCAACATGCATTTGTGGGATGAGCAGCAGAGCTGAGTATGTGGGTTGTGCCCATTAAAAATGTGCCAAATCAACACATAAAGATGGGATGGGAATGGGAATGGGAAGAAAATATGAAATAGTGCTAGCCTGATCCTTTAAATGCACAAAATAAGCTGATAACAGAGACTTTTAAACCAAATGATGAAATCAACCTTAAAGCATATTATCCTATATATCCCTTGTGCTGTCGAGCCATGCAGATGTAGTTTTGGTTTGACTAGATGATGGTTTGAAATACACACTTCTGGAATTTTTACAATTACCGCAACAAAATTGAGGTGAATGGAATTTCATCTGTGATAGTCAAGGTGTTTTAAATTTGTAAACTACAACGGCATCAAGGTACTTCAGAGACAATGTTGCCATATGACCAGTAGTCATAAGGAACTATGTTTTATCAAAGGTAGAAAGTTCTGTGAACTGTTTACAATTAGGTCTGTGCATGATCATGACAATGTACGAGAGGAGAAACATTGCTGTTGAGCTCTTATTGAATGGCTTTTTCTAGGTGCTTTGACCAGGGGAAAAAACATTTCTTTCACCTCCATTGTATTCAGCAAACAAAAACAATCTGTTTTGCCAAATACCATGAGATAATTGAGGGAATATCTATTTTAAAGAAATGGGTGAACTGACCCTTTATCATGGCAAGAAATACCAAGCCTACACTTGAAAGTTAATTAACCTTGTGATTTTACTACATAATATAGTCAACGTTCGCTTCAAACTCCAGGAAGTTTGCATATATGTGAGACATCTTATCATGTGACCAAAGGTTACTTGGTCACGACAACTGGAACCAAAAAACTCCATTTGCTGGTGATGTCTGTGGCGAGCACATGAGGGCTCTAGAAAAAGCCTGTAAGTAGACCTCGAGTTACAATGACTTAATATAAGAATTGAAATGTTATGCCATCAACAGTTATTCAGGGAAATGTTAGTAGAAACAGCCAAAGGAAAAGAGATCAGGCCTGTACAAATCAAGCTAATAGCCGAATTTTAAATGGGTCAAATTGTTTGTGCACATTTTTACCAGCCACTCAAGTGAAGTGACAGAAATCTCCTGACCAACTGTGTGTTTTACCAGCATTTGTCTAGTGGCTAATGCTGACTTTCAGCCAAATTGTAAATAATGACTCAGGGCGCGCAGGTGGTTGAGCGGTGAGAGCACATGCCACATACGCAGCCGACCCCGGTTCGATTTTGGCCGGAGGTCCTTTGCTGCATGTCACATCCCCCTCTCTCTCCCATATTTTGTCTATCTGTCTACTACTTAATAAAGCTGTCTATGCCAGAAAAAAATCTTAAAAATCTTTAAAAAAAAAAATTGTAAATAATAACTGGCAAAATAGCTAATTATCAATGTCTACAAATCAAATTATTGAAATGTTGAAAGGTGTTAAAAAGGATAAACTCTTTGCCCATAACCATTTAAAATGTGGCTTAGCCAAGTCAAAGGGTTTGATTAATGAGCACATTGGAACTATGACCAGAGGAACTCATTTCAGAGGAGATGAGACTGGTGTGGTCTGGTGGCATCTCTCTGATAGCATCTGCGTAATTTTTTCGTGGATCATGTTACAGTTACTTTACAAAATGGGTTCCTCAGTGCACAACTACTAGACCATCGATGACCACATAGACCAAAAGGAGGTTAGTTATCATGCAACACTGAAGACAAAAGGTTTACTAAATGAAGAGCAAGAGTAGGGTGAGCAAGGTTAGGAAGGGCAGTAGGGTTTGGGGAAGGAAGGGGGATCTGGGAATGTCACAAAGGAACACAAGGACGCAGGACGGCAAGGACAAGGAGCGCTTCCACCTTCAGGTTTTCCAGATCTTTCTCGTATTTCAGCCGTAGAGTTGTTGTGTCTCCCTGCTCTTCGCGTCGTCTCATCTCTTGGGTCATGACTGAGACTTGGGTGACCAGTTCTTGAATGCGCTCCTTCAGGGTGGATGTTTGTGCTGAGTCATGATGTGGTGGTCTGTCCTCCTCTGTCAAGTTCTTCCCTGGGTTTGCGGGACTCATCATGCCTCTCAGCTCTTCCATTTCCAGGTCAAATCTCTCCATGAGGTTTGACCTCTCCATCTCATGCTTCTTCCTCAGGTTCTCCATGCAGTCTGTCAGCGAATCGATCTCTTTCACATTTTCTTCCGAACGGACACGCAGTATCTCACTGGCCTTTGTTACTTCCTGCCTCAACTTCTCAGCTTCCTGCTCGTAGCCATCTTTGACCTCTTGTAGTTCCTTTCTGTGCCTGGCAATCATGTCCTGAAGCTCAGTGTATTTATCCAATGAGTCCATGGGCTCTCCTTCAATCTGTATTAAAGTTTGAGGCCCAGGGTTGGTCTTCAAAAAAGCCTCAGACAGTTGACTCTGAAGATCTGCCAGTTTGGACTTGAGATCTCTGGTAGCTTCTCTCAATTTAGGACAATGTGGACAATCCAAGCCACTAATCTGAAGCTCTGTGTGCTTTTGCTTTAGTACTTTCTCATACTGGACTGTCATTCTAGTGATCACATAAGACATACAGGCTTCTTTAAGGGCATCACTCAGATATTCAGAGGACTGTTTCTGTTCCTGACTGAAATCAAAGCTTGCTTGAGCCAAAGACAGAAGCTTGTCATCTTTGCCTAACTTGACACTGGATGCAATCTGCTTAAAAATGTTTGACTTTGCCTCCAAGCTCTCTGTTAACTCCTTATGAATAAGAGCATTTGTTTCATTATCAAGCCACCTGTACATTGTTGCAAAGTCTGCTTCTGTCACTCCTTCACTCTCAACTTTTGGTTGTGGACAAATCCTCCTAATCAAGAGCATCAAGCACTTCTGTGCCATCATCTGTTCTGCCACCCCTTTTTCCCAGCTGTGCCCATCTTCATCTGGTTTTATTTTGGATGAACCCAACAGCTGGCTCCAGAACTCTGCCTCTATTACCAACTTTATGTCTTTCTGGCTCACACAGACTGGCTCCTCTTTCGATGAACAGAATAAAGCGCTTTTTAAATCACTCAACACTTTCTCTACATTAACATCTACCATCGCTAACATTTCTAAAACCTGATTAATCGCCTCAGACTTCGTCTCAATCTCTTCTACTACTTGCTTTAAAAGTCTTTTATCGTCAACCTGCTTCCCTCCTGCTTCAACACACTTGCTAGACGTCTTTTCAACTCTACCTGTCTTCATTTCTAACTTCTCTCGCAGCATTCTTATTTCATTTTCTGCTTCTCTAAGCCTCTCTCCACTGACTCTTGCAGATTCCTGGTTTAGTGTGATTAGCTTACTGTTCCTGGCTTCAAGTTCTGAACAGCGCTGCTTTGAAGACTGAAAGTTTGTCTCTGTCTCAAATAACTTTACTTGCGAGGCTTCAAGCTGTTCTTTGAGTTGATATTTCTCGGGAGATAACTCCTCATCCTCATACTCTGCTCTGAAGCCAAGACCTTTCAGTGTGGCCTCTTTCAACTGTAGCATCTTCTCTGTGTTTTTTAGGGTGTTGCCAAGCTCCTCCAGAGTAACTAGAGCTTCATGAAGCCTCAAGGATTTCTCATTCAGCTCCCTCTCGTAATACTCCCTGTCTATAGCGTTCGCCTGATTTTCAGCCAGTTCAGCCTTCAGTCTTTTCAGTTCTTCCATGGTCAGATGATGTTGTTTGCCGCCCTTCTGACTGATCAGCTCGGCCTTCAGTCTATCTATTTCCCTGTCCGCCTCGGTCAGCTGGTTCACTATCTCCTGACAACGTTGTCTCAATGCCCCGTTTTCACTTGTTAAAAGTTCAACCCTCTGAGAGGGCATTCCAATCGTCATCTCGTTTGACTCAGGATGGTTTCCAAGTTCTGAAAGGGGGCCATAGGGACTTTTAAGGCCTTTGAAAGTTTGCTTCCGGACCTTCCCCACCAAATCCTCCATGGTTAGCAGACGGGATTCATATTCACGAATACTGTCACCTGCCCTGGCTAAACTCTTTTTTAATGTTTCATTTTCTATTTCTTGCTGGTGCTTCCATGTCTCCAAGAGCTTCTGAAGTTGTTGTTTCCCTGCTGTCTCTTGATTACAACTATGGGACATCAACAATTTTGTCAGTTCCTTGAGGCTCAGATGTTTATCAGTTATCAAATGTTCCAGTTCATGAACTGTCTCTGTGCTGTCTAGAAGCAAGAAGCTAACAGTTTTTTGGACAGGTTCAGGGAGAGGACCTTCCAGAATGGATGGTTTTTGGAGGTCAGAAAAGTAAGGGTCCTTCATGGGGAGGTGAGAAAGTGAGAGGCCAAGCTGTGCCTGCATATTGCGCTTTTTCAGCTCTTGCTGCTTCAGGAGCTCTTTGGTCTCCTGGTACTTCTTTGTTAAACTCTGTGCTTGAGAACTAACCAGTTCGGGCCTCTTCGTCTGGGGCGTCACATCAGCCTCCAGACCCAAAGGATGCTCCAGCTTGGAAAAGGGGACCAGACATTTGGTTAACATACAGCAGGGGAAACAAAAAGCTTGCTAATAATATTCAGGGTTAGCTACCAATCATTTCCCCTTTATTTCTATTAAAAAGTCACATTACAATTAGCTTTCCCACTTGATAGTCTCAAATGATGTGAATTACCAGTGATTCAAAACAAATTCAGAATTCCCTTAGGTTTTAATGGTGTAAATTCGAAGCAAAGTAAAGCAATTAAATGGCCAGGGTTAGTTAGTCACAACAGAGCATGCACATTAAATGGTTGAAAGTTACTTCATGTGGTAAGTAATGCAATATTAGTTTCAGCTAGATGGTTTACTCAGGAATGTAAGGCATACCAGGTCCTACAAACACAATTCAGAGGTTCTCTGGTCCAAGCTCATGTCTTGCACCAATGAAATTCTTTTCTGAGTAGAGATAGTGAATATTATTATCAAGCTAAAATCTAGCCCTCAAATATATTTTCAAACGTTAGCAACATAATTCATTAGAAGTCACTTAAGTGTTCTAATTCTAAAACACAAAAGACAACAAAATGGTATACACTACAATACAAAAACCACAGCAGTGTCTGCCTTTAGCTCAACCATATAAAAAACTAAATCGTCTAAAGAATTCGTCATTCAGCTTTACTCAGGCAAATCCTCCATCTGCCACAAATAAGCACAGAAATTCAACCATTATCACACATTCATGCCATTACATATAAGCAATTTTTGTTAACAGAATAACAAATGAATGGTCTGTATATCAGTTAATAGAAGAATCTGACATCCATGCAAATAATTAGAAAACAAGCTGAGAGGTTATTATCCATACATGTTGGCCAAACATTTCAACAAGTTGACGGCGACTGTGCCAGTGACTGTTGAGGAAATAACACTATACACTGAAAAAAATCGACACAATTTTTAGTTGAGTACTAGAGAGAATGAAGCTATAACTCAAGATTACCAACATGTTCCTAAACTGAAATAATGTAAAATTAATTATGTATCTAATTCTAATTTAATTTATTTATTTTTTATTATTTCCCCTTCAGTAACACTTCTTAATAATCATCACTAAAAAATGGTAAAATTATAGTAAATTAAAATTCATTAATAGCTTTTTCAATGAAATGCTCTATGAACCATTTATTAAACAATTGTTTATTGTTAGGTTATAACTGATGTTCATAACACATTGTGTATGGTCAATGAATACTGTAGTTCATCTATAAACATCATATGGATGACATTATCACTTGCAACTAATGTTTAACCCTTTACAATTGTTCATTAAATGGTTAATCAAGCATTTCATCGTTTGTTAACAGTGAACTAACCTGTAACTAAGTTAATTAACTATACATTTACCATTTATGTATGTTGTTATGAATTACCTTCTTTTGCATACTTCATTTGCACTTTTCATTTCAATCTTCATATTTCAAACCATGTGCAAATAAGGAGCCATTATTATTCCCATGACTTCATCTCATCCGAGTTAAAAGATAATGAATTTACAGTGTTTTCTCTTTGTCATCTAGAGCTAAATAATCCAGAGTCACATAAGCAACAACGAAACCCGAGTTCCTTAGTCCAAAAATCAGCACAGTACTGAAGTAAACGCTAGCATGAGTTCAGCTACAGTACAGACCTACGACAGAGATAGGAGATTAACTAGTAGAAGCCAATGTAGTAATAAGATATCAATATTCTTTGACATGCAATGAACTCATGCAAAGGCACATATCTATAGCCACTTTGTTGCTTCGAGGTCAGTTTGTTTGATGTTTTCTTACAATAAAATACAACATGCAAAGAATGTTACAAAACAGAGGAGAAAAAACTGCTCAACTGAGAATATACACATTAAATCCACTACAGGATTTCCCTTCATACAGAGCAATGCAGCTGCACAGCAAATACACAGAGTGCAATAACTCACCGGAGAGATGTAACCTGTCCGGATGTCCTGCTCTCTCTCCAGAGCCGTTCTAAGCTGGAGCTCCAGCTCTTGCTTGTGCTTGTTTGAATCAAGGAGCTGCTGGTGACAGCTCTCCAGCTGGGCCTTCAGGTCCTCTATCTGTAGGGACGGTGGCAAGAATGTTTGAATAGTTCAAAATAATGAAAAACATTAAAATGCTTATATTTCAGGTCAGAACACTGATAGTTTGATGTCAAAATTAATTCACATGAAAGAGTTTATTTTTCAAATAACGAGATTTTAATTAGGCTATGACTCACATAACTAACAATGTCTAAACAACCATTCTGTTCATTCTGTGAGTTAGCAAAACTACGACAAATTAAACTCTCGGCTGTTTCCTAAAGAATGAACTGGGTCTTTTGCCCACATGATACACAGGAAACGTGATTGCCTCAGATTAATTGTGAGTTGTTAGAATGCCCTGGTTAAAACTGTAACCATCTTCAAAACTCTTGACTGTGCTGTCTTGACTTGAAGTTAAACTAAATGTTAGCTCACGAAGCTAAAGTGCAGAGCTGTTATTGAAGCATTAGGGTAGAGCCAAATCTCTCTATAAAAGCAAGGAATCTCTGTCTGTGTCTGTGTTCCTCAAATATCTCTGCGGATCAGGATCAGACTGACCTGAGACTTACAACATGGCTGCTGCGTGGTTTAAGGGTGTGCGACGTCGAATTTGTTTGGACTGCAATGATACCGTTAATAAATTATTTAATAAATGCTTTACAAATTCCGTTAGCATTGTCAACCGTAGCCACCATAGCCACGTGAGCACCAGAGCCAATCACTGCACACCATACCCACGTGCGCACCAGAGCCAATCACTGCAGAGCTCAAGTCCACGACACACCTTAAGCAAAACCCAGTCCGGCTCGCGCTGCTGCACGTATAAATCCACTTGTTTCTTAAGGTATGTCGTGGGTTTGAGCTCTGCAGTGATTGGCTCTGGTGTGCACGTGACTGTGGTGGCTCCGGTGGACAATGCTCGGCGGAATTTGTAAAGCATTTATGAAATAATGTATTCAAGGTATCATAGTAGTCCAAACAAATGCGACATTGCACACCCTTGAACCAATCAGCAGCCATGTTGAAAGTCTCAGGTCAGTGTGATCCTGATCCGCAGAGGTATTTGAGTCACAGAAACACATACACACACAGACAGACAGACAGAGATTCCTTGCTTTTATAGAGATATTTGTGGTTTTCACAGTAAAAAATCTAACTTTTTTCTACTCTGATTATATGTTATTTTCTGATTTTAGGTCCATAGTGTTAATATAATATGTCAAAATGAAAAAAATAACTGTACTGTACAGTCACACACAGGTTGTGCTGAAAATAATGACACCAAACAAGGCAAGGTAAATAGTTTTTAAGGTGAAATATAATGGTATAATCCAAAGTAGTCAAAAACAGCCAATTATATCCCTGACGTCCCACCTTCAAACACAACCTCATTTGGCCATCCATGAAAAAAGCTACTTAACCTCCCATTTTTCTATAGGAATACATGCTTTCTACGGGCAATGCACTAGTATTACAAATTCAAACAAATTCAAATTGCTTTTTAGATCAGTTCTGATCTAAACGCAGTTGTCAAAATTAAGCACCACTTTTTAACGTCGATATCACATTTGAATACAGTAATTATTGGGCAACTAGGAATGTCGGCGTGACGTGGTAGCTACCAAAAGGCTTACCGTCTTTCCCTATTTCTTCTATCCACGCCCAGTGCGAATTTATTTGTTATTCTGTTATCAGTTAGGAGGACATCTTCCCCAGGCTTCATGAATTTACTCTCCGTCCTAATCTCCTACGTGACGTCTCTGCACGGGTATCAATTCAGCATGAGACTCTGTTGAAGCACATATTTCCAAGACCCGCCCATTTTACTTCTGATTGGCTGATAATGTTAGTTTGAGATTCCTACAGAGTCCTCTCTTTGGGACTCTAGTTTGAGAGAGGGAGAGTTGTGTTCCCATCATATCATTGGCAGACGCACTCAATGAACTCTCAAGTGATATCAAGACTTTTTTTTAAAATATAGGATTTTTTTTTTTTCCGCAGCCAAACGCCGCACGCCGAAATCCAGCATGGTGCCGGAATACTTTAAGCCCTGCAATTGCATTTCTTGCTCTACTAGTTTAGTCCAAGATGGGTTGTTAAAATTTAATTAAATGCATTCTTCTTGTTTTAAAGCTTATTAGTAGGAAATCACATGACCAGTTACAACATTTTACAAAGACTGGAACCTATGTAATGTGCCGCTGTGATGAAGGACATGTAGCAGTACTGTTTGTCAAAGTACTTACATGCACTTGAAATACATTTTATGTGCTTCTCATGTTCCCCTGATCTGCAACTTGCTGGGGGTGTACTCCCTATATTTGACGTTGACTGAACAGACCAGGGGACAGACACATAATGAGCAAACCTACCCCTTGCTTGTAATTCTCCAGTAGCTGCTCCAGCTCTGCAGTCTCTCTGGATTGCACTGCAGTGGGTAGAGGCACTCTCCTCTCATCGCGGATGGGCGTATTCTCCACCTGGTGCCAGTGTTGTTCAATCACCTCCTCCATCCTCTGCTGCCTTTCCAAATACTTAGGACTTAATGAATCTATCTGTCTGACTCCCTCTCCACTCTCACAGTCCGTCCTCCCTCCTTCTGTAGTGGATGTATTCTCCGATGAGCTGGTCACAGACTCATACCTCTTCCGCCTCTCCTCTCTTCTTCGACTGCGCTCCAGCTCTCCCAGGTCTGCATGGTGGCGCTCGGCTTCCTGTGCCCGCTGCTGAGCCAGAGCCTGAGCGATGGGTCTGAACTCTGCCCAGTCGAAGGTCTTAGAGCGGCCTTCTCTTCTGCGTTCACGCGCCCGGCTCTTTGTGACACCCCCAGCTGACTCTCTCTCCACAGACGAGGCCTCAGAGGAGGGGGAGTCCTGGGTGACATCTGGCCTGACCAGACCCTCCGAAGGAGAGAAGGAGCCATGATCCTCAGTTAAGCTGAAAGGCAGTGAAGAAGGCAAGTGAGGAAGTTTTAGCTTCAAAATGCTAATTTTCCATGTCCCAAAGGACAAGATTAATATACAATGATATCTTCATTAGTTATTGACATTATCTTTACATAGACACAAAACAAGAATGACAGCATTGCAGTGGTTTGCCTCCACAAAAAAGTTGCTGTTCCTGAGCTGTGGCGTTCAATAACTGCAAGAACATTTTTGCAAAATGTCACCGTGCATTTAACCTCTGACCTTTTAGATATCAAATGTCATAACTTCATAATTTTATCCTGTTAGTCATTGATTGGACTTACTGTTTGAATTTGTGAATTATGGCCAAAACGAGTTCGTGAGGTCACAGTGAACTTGACCTTTAGCCACCAAATTCTAATCGGTTCATTCTTGAGTGCAAGTGAACATTTGCACCGAATTTGGAGAAATTCCCTCGAGGCATTGAAGTCCTTCATTCACAAGGATGAGATGGATGGACTGGCTGAAAAACATAGTTTTCTAGTTTTTCTTCTCCGTTTATGTCAAACGTCTATGCCACATCTATGAGAAGGGATGCTACTAGAGTCGCTCTACCAAATTAAGACTTCAGACAGTGTACACTAATTATAATCAATCTTTTTTTTATTATGTTAGTAAAACTTGAAAGTAAAAAATAATCTAAACTCGACTGTATTACAAATTGCAATCTTACTGCAAACTTAATCTTATATGAAAGACCAGGGATGGAGCCATGAAACTGCTGCCTCCAGTGGACATCCAGGGTTCGATCAGATCAGAGGCTGTGTAGTGCTTAAGAGATCATACTGACCTCGCCACATCAGGGGCAGTGGAAGGTCTAACATTCTTCATGACAGCCTGGATCCAGTTCCTGCGTATCCCCGCTGTCATGGCCGACAGAGTGTGCACTCCCTCCTGGGTCTAAACATTAAAAGGCACCATGCAATAAACTCTGTGAACCCCACAAATTATACACACCGCAATGCAATACAACAGCCTTGCAATAAATAATAAGACAAGTTAAGTTCAGTTTGTTTTTGGGTGATTTATGATTCCATTAGTGATTCTGCCATAGCATTTATACAGTAGTAAATAACTGTTTAACGCTTTTGCACATATTAAGCCACTGCAGCACAGTGTTTGGAAATTTGGAATTTGTTTTAATGTGGTGATGTAATGCATTACATTCACTGCACTTGCCAAAAAAAGACATTCCAATCTCATTAATTCATCTATTAACAGCTTCGTCACAGATAATGTGAAACATTTACTACATTACCAATCAATCAATCAATCAATCTCCCAATAATATATTACGAATACAGAAGTGAGATATTCTCAATATTTATTCTGACTACAACTAAAAGGCTAACCATATTAAACACTGAAGTGTGTTTACAGCTGTTGGGGAGTTCCACTGCCTATATGAATTGAAGAGGCTTTCACTTTATCAAAGGGATATGTAAAACCAGGTCATAATGCTTTTTATTATTGGAATAAATGTTGGAATAAAAGAACATTCAAAGTAGAAACTTTTGCCTCTTACATGTATTTGGAAGCCATAGTTGCGTTGAGCCTGGTACTCAGTTACATTGCAGCAAGTTGACAAGTCAATCTCACCATCGAGGTCAGAGGCCTGAGGTAACACAAAGAGAAGAGACATGAAATAAAACAAAGATCTGTTCAACACAGAAATATGCAATTAAGAACAAATAAGCTCACCTCCTCTGCAATTGAGTCCTTGTAGTATCTTAGGCTGTGATCGGTCAGAACAAACCAGTACTTCTTCCACTAAAACATGGACACAAACGAGACAAAGTTGTTCAGTAAATCAGACACCGACATCCACAGAGCATGTAAAGGTGATGAGAAGCTGTCACATACTGAATGTCCAGTGTGTCAATAAACCCTGCCCTGAGCTGGCCTCCCTGTATATCATAAAAAGGTGCAGGACACAACTGTTTACTATGTAAAGAGACAGTAAAGACGTCCTGAGCAGAGGGTACAGACAGACAGACAGAAAGGGCAGTTTGTTTGTTTGATTGGTCTGACATGTTGGTTCTGAACTGCGACCACTAGTGATGCAAAATCAATGCTTGAGGACCTTTAAATATCGGTCGACCTCACCAAAAAAAGGGGGCAGATTAAAGAGTTCATAGTACCTGGCCTTGCTCATCCAGCTTCACCATCCAACCTTTCTTAAAGTTCAGTAAATCCGGCTGGAAAAAAAAGACAAAGTATTAGGAAAAAGTCTGAAATAGAACTGAAAAAAAGTCAGGTGCCAAAATGTTCAACATGCAGAGCACCTCAGAAGAAAGGCAAATATAGTTGTTTTCTTTTTCAAAGGGCTAAAATAGATTTCCACCACTTCTCTTAAAATGTCACAAAATAATGCAGAATTCGGATCCAACCAAAAAGGTACCCAGAAACAATTCCTAAAAAACTTAAGCCAGGTAGAATGTCAAATTCAGGAACAAAATCATTGTCATTGTTTAAATACACATGCTCAGTCAGTCAGGTGGGGGTAGAAGTTGAGCCCACCAGTGGATGACACACATTCACATCAGATGAGAGTATTGGGGACCACTGGTCAGGAGCAACTTTTGCCACATCTGCTGTCAGCCTGTGTGACTCCAGCTGAGAATGCAGCTCAGTGCTTAGTACTGCTGTATCTGCTGTGACTCCACACAGTGGAAGGAACACACACATGTGCATGGTGACCTTAGGAAGCAGTGGCAAATTGTGATATACACTCTCGCACACGCACACACACACACACACACACACACACACACACACACACACACACACCTCGCTCCTCCAGCCAACAGAAAGAAAACAATACACATGGCACAGGATGGGTGCAATGAATACACGCAGCGGGCAAAATCTACACACAGATGGAGCAGGATAAGGAGAATAACCTGGAGAGGAGTGGGAGAGGAGGGGGCTGTGCTGCCCCCTGCAGCATGGAGGTTTGGCCTACAACATCCACACCCTCACAAACATTAGAAAAAATACATTTTAACTACAGCAGAAATGTGATGACAATTTGAAATGTAATGACTGACAACTATTTTGCTCTATTCTTTTACTCAATCAAAATAGTAAACAGGCCATTTTGTGTATTCTTCTTACACTCATAATACTGCAGCTGTTCTTATCCTAAATGCTCCACAGTCCCAAGCAGATCTCGAGAATAAGAGCTGTTGAGGGGCGACAAGTCCTCTCTCAAGATTTAATTCTCCTAACTGGGTTACCTAACAGAATCTAGCCTTTCAGCCACAACAACAACCTGGTGACCTCTTTCTCTCTGCACACAGCAGACCTGGCACCAATGCTGACCTTGGATCCTACAGCTTAGCAGAACAGGAGAGGCTTTGTCTGGGAGAGCAGAGACACACTGAAACACACTGGCCTTCAGAAGGACTTTAAACAGACAAGTGTTGGTTTCTCTAAAAACAATTAGAACACATCTGAAGCCAAGCCTCATCTTATCATCAGCTACATCTTCTAATCTACCAATCTCCTCTACAAGGGCTCTGGTTTGTTTCAAGCTCCTATGCAGCAGCATCGTGGGAAAAACAGGCAGTCTGAGATGCACACTAAAACTGGTTTCAGAAGTGAAGCTGAATCAACCACACCATTAGTTGTTTGAATATAATTCCAGCTACAGCTTTCCAGCTATTTGCTTTTTGGGCTGTTGGTCAGGATAACAAGCCATTTATACTGACATTATAGGCACATCGATGAATCAAGGACAGAACTGGCAAAAGAATCATTGGCTGTATCAGGTGACAATATTAAACTCAGTAACATTTGTTGAACTAACACTGAATCAGTTACAAAGTAAAGAGGGTTTGCTTGAAGTAACAACCACAGAGAGAATATCCACCTGACGTGCTGTACAATATCCAATCAGCATGCTAAAGCACAAAGAAAGAGTTACCTGGTGAAGAAAGTCACATTTTTAGCATGAAGCTATTCAGGTTTAAAGCGAGAGTATATATATTGGAGGGATCAAGGTCATCCATTTGTCCCAGTACAAAGCAGGGTTGCACAATAAAATATATACATCCTTTATTCAACCAGTTACAAGCCTTAGAGATTAAAATCTACTTTTCAACAGGGTTGTAAAGAACATTGCAAAGCCCTTCATGCTAAACACACAAATAGAATATATATATTTTGAATAGGATGAAAAATAAAATAATATATACAAGCAAAAAAAACCTGTTTTTTGTATATTTATATATTATATACTTATATTAATTCATCTGAACCTTTATTGAAGACTTGAGGAAACAATTGAAGAAAAAAAGGTCCAATGACCTCGAACATGAACAAAGATGTGAAGCAAACAAACAACACACAATCAAACCTCTTCCTGCCCTTCACTCTGTACTCGTTGTAACCATTAATGCTACATCTTAGTCACTCATATGTCTTTAAGTCATGTTTCAGTCAGCGCAGGACATATGTTAGAGAAAAGGGAGTTGTTGGAGAAAATAATTTTAAATATCCAGCATTAATATTTTGATGTTTTTTATTTTAACATTAGACTGTAGGAATAGAACGTTAACTATTATCTAGTTTCGGGAATATACTTCTTATATTGAGGTGGTTTACTCTTAGACCTTTGCTTTTCTTAAAAGTAGATGGGTTTAGTGGAGAGTCTGGAGTGGAGAAGGCTGTAGCGGGACTGTAGCTAAATTATAAATGGTTAACAGAAGGTTTTGAATAATGTATCTGCAGGATTCTAGTAGGAATGATCGAAGGAGAATATACATTGTTAAACTGCAGGGATGATCACAGGTCTGAGTATATAACTCAGACTATATAAGTCAACTAAAGTGTTGTGCTCGGGGCGCCGTTTAGCTCAGTTGGTAGAGTGCGCGTCCCATGTGCCGAGGCTCTGCAGCGGACCTGGGTTCAACTCCTGGCCTGGGTCCCTTTGCTGCGTGTCACTCCCCCTCTCTCTCCCCCTGTTCCCTGTCATATCTTCAGCTGTACTATCACTAAAAAGCCATTAAAAAAAGGCCAAAAAAGTGTTGTGCTCTGTTAGCCATGGCACATTTGTAAGACAGTAACATGCTGATGGCTGTGTGTTCCATAAAATGCTTAATGTAGCTTTTACATGTGGTGCAGGAGGGCCTGACCATACACACACATATTCTGGCATTTTACAATATTATTGTGTGCTTTCCAAAAACTGCTTTCACGTAAAAAGGTTCCTGCAGTCCCGAGGAAGAGCATGTGGGTGAAATGTGTTTAAATTAATCCCAACCTTTGACAGTCATAGATGCTGTGCACTGAACCCTGGACCTTGACCAGGCTGGAAACACTCACCGTCATGACTGACTCAGTGGTCCTTCTGTCCAGGGACTTGGCTCTCCTCAAAGGCGGCAGGGCGGCGGGGAAGTCCAGACCCTGACCAACGTCATGCCTCTGCTCCTAAAAAACACACACACAAACACATGAAAGTTTTGATGTATTGTATATGTTTCTACCTCTGTAAGGTCAATGAGCTGAAAGCTTTGTAGCCAACAATACACCAAATAAATAAATAAACAGAAATGAAAAAGAATGATGTTTTTGTGTAAGTCAACATATGAAATACAAAAATCTCATCATTTATAGTTCATCATCCATTTGGTTTGTTTGCATGGGGACTAATGTGCCTCAGAAAAATGTCAACTGCTCCTCCTCTGTCAAATTCTGTGAGGATCAACTCTGCACTGAACCAAAGAGAATGACAACAGACAAACACACCCATAGCTTGGGGCTAAACTCATCAACTCTAAATCTGTTTGTGTGTATTGTTTGAAAGCAACAGTGAGAATAACAGAGTTTAGTTGTGCGTGCAGAACGAGGCACACAAGCAGTTCTTGGCATCTTCATCTGTATACATACGTGATGGTTTCATCTGCACATCACTGACAAAGATCTGGGACCACGACAAAAAACCTGAGTGTTTAACAGTGTGACTGAGACTCTGTATCAGTGTTTTGGCTCTCTCTCAGTGTTCCTAAAGTTGGGTTTTGAGCGGTTTCAGCCCAGCACTAAGGACCAGGGTGGGAAAGGGAAGCATAATCACCAGGGGAATCCCACCACAGAATGGAAACTGGAAATGAATACAGCACACACTGCTGACCTCTGACCTACAACTAAAACAAAGACAGGACAGAGAGAGGCAGAGATGGAGGAAAGAGGGCGAGGGTGAAGGGAAAAAGATAGAAGAGAGGGGTAGGCGCTGGGGGAAAATCAGAGAAAAAGCAAAAACCACGCTGATAGGTCCAAGGTCTAGCTCACATGTGATGTTGTTTGAAAACACTGTTTACCAGTCTCACCCAATCTATTGTAAACTGCTGCACAGCATTGGCACTGTTGGATTACACGCACACTGCAGTGTTACCTCTCTGTGGAAGCGTCTGTGCTCGCTTCGGCCCTGTCTGGCTCCACTCCTCCCCGACTCCTCCACCTCCATTTTTTCAGGGTTCTCCAGCTCCAAGGCCTCCAACTTCTCAATAACACCGGAGCGACTGCAGATCACACACACACACACACACACACACACACACTTAAGTATACAAATAACAATCCAGTCAGTATTTCTTAAACATTACTCTTCTACATTTTGTCCTTGCACAGTAACGACACTGAAAGGCATGGGACATGGCGTGAGATAAAACATTTTAGTGTCCCGTTTAACTCAATAGTTCCAGGACTCAAGTGGGAGCTTTATTATTTCCTGTTCGTGCTTCCACTGTATCTGAACAACCGGGATGATTAGGAGAATCAGACTGATAAAGGATTTAAAAATGATGGAAGGATTTGAGACATTTTCCGATGAGGAGAAACAGCACAGTCACATGTTGTTCTTTTTGTTTAATACTGACATTTGACTGAATAATAATACATGGTTGACATTCTGCAGAGTGTTTATTAATTGGTGGTTTTTGTTTAATAACCTTAACTGCAATAAAACAATTAGCACATTTTGTTTTACTGTTTACTGGCTCTATTCTGTCAGTCGCTACTACCTGTCGTATACTTTCTTTCTCTGTTCCTTTTCAAATTCAGTACAAAACCTGTGTCTTATACATTAATACACATACTAAGAAATGTCCACCTCTTATCCTGATGAAGTGAATTCAACTACTTATTCTGTGAATGAAGCTGTACACGAGTTGTTGTTGCTGTGATTTTGACCAATAGGTGAAGTTCAGCTCTGGAAACTCCACCTGGACAGTCTTTAAAAAGGTACCCAGTCTCCTGGGAAAAATCCATCATTCCAACATTGACACTAGTTGGCGTGATTACTGTTTGACTGAAGCTGTACACAGATCTATGTTTGACCAATCAGAGTTATTCAGCACAGCGGGCTCGATTCCATCACAAAGTCCTACATTCACCTGCAAATATGGTAGTGTAGCCATGTTTGTGTTGATCGAGAATTATACATTATTTGTCACAGTTTGTTGATTTTTCATTTGGCCTTTCAATTAATATCAAATTGATGTGATTAATCAGGTAAACAGAAGGCAGAGATGGGACTGAGTCTCACAGAAGCATATACAACAGGTTGTTGGTACAGTTCCGTGCACATAATAAAATAAATAATACAGACAAATGAAAGCAGCAGAATCAGCTACTGGTGTTTTATGATCGGAACGGATCACTGTTAAGATGGCACAGTTTAAAAGACTTCATAAAGAAGTCTCAATAGGTTGGACATAAATATGGGTGTTTGGACTTGAACCTGCTTCTGTAGGTTTAATGTGTGTGAATTCACACAAAATCATTTCTATTTGGATAGACATGAATAAGATTATGACAGAATCTAAGCCAGGGGTCACCAACCTTTCTGAAACTGGGCGCTACTTCATGGGCACTGAGTCATACGAAGGGCTACCAGTTTGATACACTCTTCTGAAATAACACAGGCTCAGTTTGCCTTTAGTTATATATGATTATTAAATGATTAATGATACTCATCTATGTGAAGACACTGATCACGTTAATGATTTCTCACAATAATTATCACCGATGACTTAAGGTGGGAAACAGATAATACCAATATTCAATTTTCATTTTTAGAACAGACCTGAGGGCTACTCAGGGGGTCCTTGGGGGCTACCTGGTGCCCGCAGGTACCATGTTGGTGACCCCTGATCTAAGCAATCTGCAACAAAGTAAAAAGCCATGCCTAACCACATTGTGATCAGCTACACAGCTCTTGACATTTGCACGATTCCGTGTTTTCTTTACGACTGTACTGCAGGTGAATGATTTTGTCAATGCCACTGTGTAAATGCAGTCAGATCAAACATTCAGCTGTGTTTAAAAGAAAAAAAAAGAATTAAAGCTGGGACACCCTGGGGGAAATAAAGTATGTTGTACCAGTACATGTTCATACATGTTGCTCTTCATCTGTACTGAAGCAGCTAAATGTCAAAGTAGAGATCCATTACTATGAAAGCAAATTTGTACCATAATTCAAATTAAAATGCATTAACAGAAATGCTTTTTCATTTTCAGAATGTAGCTGCATTTTTTGACTCATAAATAAAATTAGTAATAAATCATCCAAATTGCATTTTCATTTTCTTCTTCGAGACTGCTCATTTTGTAACTTAAATGTCCTTTTCTTTATCATTTGAATTAAGATTTAATATTCAGAAGATGGCCCAGCAAATAGGTACCAAAATTCAATTTGAAATGTCAAATTTGAAAATTAAAATGCATTAGCAGAAATGCTTTTTCATTTCAAAGTCAGAGCTGCATTTTTGACCCATAAATAAAATTAGTAATAAATCATCCAGATTGCATTTTCATTTTCTTCTTCAAGACTGCTCATTTTGTTACACAAATAAAAAGAAAACTGCTTTTTAGTTTTGAAGCCCGCCCCCCGCAAAAAAAGGTCCAAAATTCAATTTGAATTCGCAATCCCAAGCGGCGCAGGAGAGTGACGTCAGCGGCCTCTCTTCTTCAGTGTTGTAGTGATGGGAACGGCAGTTCTTTTTACTGTACTGAATCTCTAGAATCCGTTCATTAAAATGATTCGTTCAAAAGATTCGTTCACCGAATCGTTCAGTTCTCTCCAACTCCCTGAACTGATAAGCAGCCAAACGATCCGTCATTCAGCCCTGAGGTTCACGTTCACTTACTGAGGGACGGTGCGTTCACGGACTATAGTACATTCGCGGGAGACGCAGCGCTGCTTTGAGTGGTATACATGCACTAAAATTATTACACGGTCAAAGTGTCCTCTGTGCACAGTAACATCAATTAACATGATGCTACACGGATGTTAACAACACAGCGCTAGTTTTAGCACTTCGGCACAGTACGTGAACGAGAATCACGTCCTCAGTTACGCGAATCATGAGTGAATGACAGCGCGAACGAGATTCACGTCCTGGCGTCCCTCGTTCACGAACGACCTGTTGAGGACGTGAATCACGTTCGCGCTGTCACTTGAATCAGCGTGAACGTGAATCACGTTCGCGAACGTGAGTGACGGCGCGAACGTGATTCACTTCGTTCACTTAAAAGATTTGTTCGTTTGAACGACACGCTGCGACCGACACAACACTACAGTGTTGCCAACTTGGCGACTGTCTCGCTAGACTTAGCGACTTTTCAGACCCTCTTAGCGACATTATTTCTAAAAAGCGACTAGCGACAAATTTAGATCATCGGGGGAAAGGCGAGAAATAGATTATATTGTAATTCACATGCTGCTCAGAGTCATCGCAGTCCACGGCTCCTCTGCAGCAGCGCCGGGGTCTCTCCTGTCCCCTCCCGAGCGGCTGCGCAGGCTCGGGAGGCTCGCTCTGTGGATTTGATACCGGATAGCTGCCGTTTACTCTGTTTTGATCTGTTAATGTTAGGTGTCTTTAGCACAGGTGAGACCCAGAAGCGGACAGGAGGCTGTAGCTGGATGCAAGGAGTGTTTATTGTAACACTGACAAAGTCAGAGTAGGAGGGGGTGTGCACGGGGAAGCCACGCTCCGTGGGCGCCGGAGAGCTGGAAGTCGTGTCGGCACTCGGAGGAGCGCCGGGCGGGTGGAGCGCGCAGAGGTGCTGGGAGCTGGAAAGGGGTCTCGGCTCGGTTGCGGCACGGGAGGTCGTTGGAGGCAGAGTAAAGCAGAGTTAGGGGGGAAACACTGGTAGAAGTTAATGCACAAAAGCTTTAGTCTTGGCAAAACTATGACTAAGCCAAATACTGCGTGTAGTACACGAAATCATCTGGCAACGGGGCGGCGCGAGGCTCCAGGCTATAAAGCGGCCGGTGATTTTGTGACCCGCTGCAGGTGCGTGGGTGTGGGTGTGGGAGAGAGAGAGAAGACATTAGCATATAGCACTCTGTAGAAGGAGCTTTATAAAGTTCACTCCATTGACTTGTATTCGGGGCTGAGCTGCCACATCCAATATGGGGGCAACGTCAACGTACGGTCCAGCGCTGATACCTTCAGTTTATTACGGGGTATAGTGACTGTAAAGTACCGTGTGTGTTTCATGGGTCTGACTGTGAGTCTGCAGTCTGACCCACCGTCACTGCCAGCAGCTCTTCAGAGCGGCTTCATTACGATCACCGTAAGTGTTAGAGAATTTCGCACGGGAAAAAAAATGTGCGGCTGATTTAACGAACCATGGCTGGCTTGACCGCAGTACAGAACTGGACATGGTGGTGATTTCCCCGCTGTTTCTGAAAACATGTACCACAGTCTATGCTACCAACACAGCCTTCACACTCTCCTCTTGTCCCTTCTCTTGCTCCAGTGTCGAATAAGCACACCGCCGCCCCCTAACGTAGATGCGTAGCACGGTCGGTCAGACTGGGGCTGAAGAAGAAGAGAGGCCGCTGACGTCACTCTCCTGCGCCGCTTGGGATTGCGAATTCAAATTGAATTTTGGACCTTTTTTTGTGGGGGGAGGGCTTCAAAACGAAAAAGCAGTTTTCTTTTTATTTGTGTAACAAAATGAGCAGTCTTGAAGAAGAAAATGAAAATGCAATCTGGATGATTTATTACTAATTTTATTTATGAGTCAAAAATGCAGCTCTGACTTTGAAATGAAAAAGCATTTCTGCTAATGCATTTAAATTTTCAAATTTGACATTTCAAATTGAATTTTGGTACCTATTTGCTGGGCCATCTTTTGAAAATTAAATCTTAAATGTCCTTTTCCTTATCATTTGAATTACGTTACATAATGTGTCATTTCATACAGCATGCTGGCATTTGACGGACCAAAAGACTTCACGGCAGGATACCGGTGAAATATTCCCACCTTGATAGGGCTAGTGTAAATGGGGCAAGTGATGAATGCTATTGTCATTAGCCCTTGATACTACTGTGAATTTTTGTTCATTACATGTCTACAAGTTTTTTGCATCACATAACTGTCAGGGGCTTGCTGTTGAATGGGCGGGTCTGTACAAAGGGGAGAGGCTACTTCACTTGAACCCCATACTGACTCAAGCGGACCAGTAATGTGTTTATGGGGCTGCATTTTCCTCTCCTCCTCTTCCTCTCGTGCCTGGCATGGACGGAGGGGCTGAATGGAGCAGGAAGCTGGCTGCGGGAGGAAAAAGATGACCCCCACCTCACCCACTTCGTTTGTTTGAAATGTCGCCATCTCTGGGGTGTGTATGTGTGTGAGACCCATGACCTCTTCGCCAACAGCACCAGATTACTGAATGGAAAGTATGGAGGCTGTTTGTTTATACAGTGTATGCTTACAGTATGCTAGAGAATTGATAGAAAAAGAAAGAAACTGGCGGAGCATACACACACACACACAT